>NW_017674011.1:0-101188 GCF_001879085.1 Nicotiana attenuata
ACATGTTATTTTGTGATCTGGAACGATTCAGCTTGTATCGCAGGCACAATAATGGCAGTGGCCAGATTGTCAGCTGTGGGTTGTGCCCAGTCATAAAGTGCACCCTCAGGCACAGGAGGTGCCATTTGCTCATCCCTGATGTTCCCGTTGGGGTCGTTCACGTCGCCCATGTCAGTTTCGAGTTGGTGTGTTTGTTGCGATTGTTGAAGTCTTTTGTTTGCACGATTCAGTGCCCGGAATGTCTTCTCGGGGTCTGAGAGTCCTTCAAGTAGTTCTCCAGTCCTCGTAGAATTTCTAGGCATGCACCTGTGTACCCAGATCAACGACCGTCAAAATTTTTCAATGAAAAAGTTGGTAGAGAGAAAACTGACTACAGTAAGAATCTTTGTATTTCTGTCAATGGCAATTGATAATTCCGTTAACTCCCCGGCAACGGCGCCAAAATTTGATCACGCCCAACTATGCCGTATAAAAGGACAATGCGGTCGCTGCAAATATAATCCGGTTTACAAGTCCGGAGTCGAATCCCGCAGAGAGTTAACCTATCAACTGCTACCTTCAGACCCACCAAATCTTCAGAACCAGCTTCCCAAATATTCAAATTCTCAGTTGATTGTTCTTTAATAACTAACTTGCAAGTAAATAAAAGGCTATAACTAAATTAGAAGGGTTGTAAACAATTATGAAAAAAAGCTAAGGCAATGATTTCCCCTATTGATGAAATCCCTTCTGTTTATGCTCATACAAATTTACCCACACATCTCTATCAATCATGAACGCTAATCTTACCGCAAATCTCTCCCGAGTAATCACAGTAATCTACTATTGCACTCTCCCGAGATACACTAGCTTGCTTAAATTCGCACAATTCAATTTAAATTGCACCCAAGGCTTCGTTATTCCTAATCCCGCCTTTAAACCCGCAATTATAGATTCCTCTAATAATCTAGGAGTGGTGTTGTTCAACAATACCCTAAATATGCACTCTTTTCCAAGTTATGCACACTAAATAGGCACAGCTAATTGAGGATCCTGTCAATTAACTACAACGAACACGAAGTTGAACAAATAAAGATTTAACTAGCAATTTGTATTCACATAAACAAGAAGTTCATCACTCAATAGGGTCCATCAAAGCCTTAGACAAGGAATTTAGCTACTCATGACTATGGGAGAATAAACTAAGCTTGAATTCATCATAAAATCAAAAGAAAAGAAGAAAGATGTTTAGAGTACTTTCTCACAATTGTTTTTCTTGCTAAGAACCCTTAGAAATTAATAGCTGCCTCTCTTGGGCGAAGTCTAGCGTTTTAAATAGGGTTTTGGTCTAAAAATCCCGTGTTTTACACTTAAGTCCCCGAAGTTTACTGTGCCCACCGCGGTTCTACCGCGGTCGCGGTAGAACCGCGGTCAAACGCCTTCGCGGAATCTTCAACCTTCAGAGACTGCCCTCCACCGCGGTTTCACCGCGGTCGCGGTAGAACCGCGGTGGAACTTGTACCCGGGCATTTTGGCCTGTTTTGAATGGGTTACTTGGGAAATTCAACAATTAGCCTCTTTTCATCAATAGTTGATTCCAAAACCGCTCCTTAGCCTTCCTTACACCTATATCACCTGCAAATCATGTAAAGCACTAATAAGAGCATTTTGTTGTCATTTTCCACATTAAAAGTTCACAAGAAGGTGATTATTTGGTGCGTGATTATAGTCAAATTCACCTATTATCAAGACGCAGTTAGGAACATGTGAAACATGAATAACTTAGACCCTTAATTTAGAACTTTTATTGTAATTCATAGTTTTCTCATCTATATTTATATCAATTCCCCCCTCCTTATTGTCTTGTTGTTTGAGTGTTTGTTACAAAATGCAGTATCACAAATTCGAGTAATTTGTTTAGTACTTTTTCCGGTTCATAATAAGTGACATTTTAGCCTTTGGCGTACTCCTTAAAAAAAAACATTAACTCCTAGAGTAAATAAAAAGAAAGGTATATTGACTAAATTATCCTTAACTAAAATTTGCATAATGTTACCTTGACACATTAGGATATGTAAATAAGGACAAATTTTGGAAAAAAATAATAATTCCTTATTGATTATGTAAAAGAATACCTATTTGAGTACTATTCTTCAGTTAAAAATTGAAATGTATTGAAGCACAAAAAGGGAATGAAAGGGATAAAGAATTGAAGCAAAGTAATAATGAAATTAAAGGCTTGAAGCGCGATAATTAGGAGTGTTCATGGTTTGGTTTTGGGTCGGTTTTTCCTTAAAAAAGAAACCAAACCAAGTAAGTTGGTTTTTCAAATATTGGAACCAAACCAATTAAGTCGGTCTTTTATCGATTCGGTTTTTGTCGGTTTTTTCGGTTATTTATCGGTTTTTTTCTTAAATATGAGACATATACTACCAAACACATATTCCGGCGACTACATTTTCAATGTAACACTATCAAATCAATTGCTCTTTGAGAAATGTATCATTTACCAAAATATATTGATGATAATTGAATCAAATAGTAACGAATAATTTAAGTACTCAATTAAAAATCGATTATTTTTAACATGAAATAAATTCTTGTATTTAGCAAAAGAAAACTACCAATCAAACTAGAATGTAAAGGCAAAGAATTAGATTTTTATAATAGCAAAGAATTGCACTAAAAATACAAATGACTAATATGCACTATAAAATTTTAGAAACTTTATATAAAAATATACATATATATAGGTATAATAATAAATTTATAGCTACTTTGTAGTCGGTTTGGTTCGGATTTTTTCGGTTATTTTTTTATGAAAACCAAAACCAAACCAAATTTGATCGGTTTTTAAAATTCAAAACTAAAACCAAACCAAACCTAAAAAGTATCGTTTTTTTTGGTCTGTTTGATTTGATTTTCGGTTTGGTTCGATTTTTCGGGTTTTTATGAACAACTCCCGATAATCCATGCTTATATAAATTTCATAGTCAAAAGACAAAAAGGGAAGGAGGAAGAAAGTGAAAGTTTGTTAGTGAAATGACAACATACCGCTCCGCACTTAACGCCTATTTGCAGTTTTGGTCGTTAATTAGCATGTTTTACTCATCAATTAACTTCAAATTGCAGCTTTTGCCTAAATTCTCAATCCCATTAGCATGTGGTTTTGTGACGAGTGGATAAGCTTTACCAATTTTCAATTCCCAAGCCTTGTTGCTATTATTATGTGCTTCACTTCAACTTGAAAATTCAAATCTTTTGCGATAGACTAGATAACAAACAAATATCATGCCTCTTTTTGTGGAAAAGTACTATTTAATTTGTCTATGAGAATTCTCCTCAAATGACGGGAAAGAAAAGGAAGCAAATTTGCTATAAGAATATTAGGGGTCGTTTGGTAATTGAGTTATTTATGTAGCTAATAGCTAATACAGTCAGACCTCTCTATAACAATATCCCTATATAACAATACTTTACTATAAAAGCAAAGCTTTTCGAAAATATTTTTTATGTTATATTATAATATATGTTCTCTATAACAGCACTTCGCTATAATATGGAGATAATTTTATCCAAGGTCATTGAACTTTTGTGTTTGTTACCCAAAAGTCACTTTTTTTTTTGTTACGTAAAAATCATTCAACTTTGTGGTCATTATACAAAAGTCACTTTTCTTTCTTTTGTTACACAAAACTCATTTTACTTTGCTCTAGTTATTACAAAAGTCACATTTTTACTTGAAAAGTCTATTATGCCCTTGATATTATATAAACCTTCATATTTATGTAATACCTTCTATATTATATACTATAATATATTTTTAACTATGTATTTTATTTATAAATAAAATAACTTAATATTATTTTATTTATTATTTTTATAATGTACTCGCATATTTAATTTTTTTTCTTAACTTTAATTTTCAAGATATATTAGTAGCGTTAAAAAATAACTTTTTTTAGCAATTCTTTTTTTTGAATTTAATTGACCGACCAAAGTTGGTTGAAAATTACCGACCAACTGTGGTCGGTATGCCCTTCCGACCTTCAAAATACCGATCACACATTAATGATCGCATTTGGACAGTTATTGGCCATTACCGACCAACTTTAGTCGATTTTTTGGATGGTTTTTCCCGAATTTCTAGTAGTGTAATTTCCCAAATAACCAATTGCCCAGGTAAATCTCCAAGAAAATATCCCCAGCTAAATTCCCATGCAGTACCTAGGGATTTTCCTTCAAATTAACATATGATTTGTTCCTCATTTTCTTTGTTTGTTTACCTGCGGATTTTCTCACGGAAATGTACTTGCAGATTTATTTCTCTACTTATATATATTAAAGTTACTAACAGATTTAATAACGCTACTAATATATTTTGAAAATTAACGTTAAGAAAAAATTAAATATACAAATATATTTAAAAAATAATAAATAAAATAATATTAAATTATTTTATTTATAAATAAAATACATAGTTAAAAATATATTATATAGTATATAATATAGAAGGTATTACATAAATATGAAGTTTTTTTTTAGTAATTAAACATTTCCATTAATCACCAATGTAACTTTACAAAATCACAGTTGGCTTTTAACACAGCTTTCTTTCTCACCTATACTTCCTATCTATACTATACAATTTTTAAATTTAATGTGACGACCCGACCCGTCGTCCCGTGAGAACTGCTCCGTTTCCCCTATTTCTTGCTTCGTTATGCTTCATTATCAGTGTCTTGTGTGAACGAGTTGAATTTGGTTGATTTTTGGAAGGAAATGAGACACTTAGTCTCTTTAAGGAGGGCTTGTTTTGGAAAAGTCAACCGAATGTTGACCTATGAGTTAGAGGGCTCGGATGTGGATTCCGACGATTCGATTAGCTTCGGGGGATGATTTGTGACTTAGGAGTGTGATCGGAAGTGATTTTGGAGGTCCGGTGTAGAATTAGGCTTGAATTGGCGAAGTTAGTATTTTGGCGAATTCCGGTTGATAGGTGAAATTTTGATCCGAGGGTCGGAATGGAATTCCGAGAGTTGCTGTAGCTTTGTTAGGTGATTTGCGATGTGTGTGCAAAATTTCAGGTTATTCGGAGGTGATTTGGTTGGGGTTTTGATCAAATGCGTGTTTCGGAAGTTTTAGAAGAACTTAGGCTTGAATCCGATGTAAATTTGGTGTTTTGATGTTAGTTTTGGTGTTTTGAGAGTGCAACTAAGTTTGAATGATCATATGTGACGTGTTAGTATGTTCGTATGCGGTCCCGAGGAGCTCGGGTGAGTTTCGGATAGGTTTGGGCTGCGTTGTGCTCGTTTTTCTTATGTTTCGACGTCGTTTCTTCAAGCATAAATGATATCATATAGAACAAATGAGTTCCGATTACTGTTTTGAATGAAGCATTAGATGCGCATCGTAATTACTGACCCGTAGCAAAAAGAATCGTCGAATTTGGACATCGTATGAGGAT
This sequence comes from Nicotiana attenuata, assembly GCF_001879085.1. Classification (NCBI taxonomy): domain Eukaryota; kingdom Viridiplantae; phylum Streptophyta; class Magnoliopsida; order Solanales; family Solanaceae; genus Nicotiana; species Nicotiana attenuata. The sequence continues at coordinate 5,447 of NW_017674011.1, forward strand.
TTTATGGTCATTTTACCAAGGTTGCCCAGATTTTCAGTTTAATGACGAAATTGCCCAGACGGCGTATTAAAAACCTGCACTATTTGCAAATCTTAAAACCTACATATCTCCTTCATTATAAGGTCAAATTGAGTGATTCAAAAGCCTAAATTTATTATAATTTCACAAGGAATCCATTGGGAGCAGTAAAACGCGTGAACAGTATACCTATAATGAGCAGATCGAGTTTTCTTCCAATTTTTGAACGGGAAGAAGCTTCTGAGGCGATTTTTAAGAGAGAAAATCAGTGGGTATCACAGAGGTAAGTGATTTGATTATTAAAACTCGTTTATGGGTGATTATAGACCATAATCGCAGCCTTTAATTCATGAAAAACAGTAGAAAAATAGGATTTTGGGGCCTGAGATTATGAGACCTTTAAGGGTCGATTTGATGGGTCAAACGGACTCCGATTTTGGTGTTCTTTATATGTACGGAATCGGAAGAATATGAAGAACACTTTTCTGTAAAAATTTCTGAGTTTCGAGAAGTGGGCCCGGGGCTCAGGTTTTGTCAATTTCGGGATTATTGATGTTTCTCGATTATTTTCGATTGGGTATTGATCCTATAGCATAATGTGACGTATTCGTTGTGGTTTTGGTCAGATTCGACGCGCGAGGAGGTCGATTTGAGAGGCAAGGGCATAGCGAGCTAGGATTTTGGCCGGCTTGAGGTGAGTAATAGATGTAAATGCTGTTCTGAGGATTTGAAACCCCGTGTTTGCACATCGTAGTGCTATATTGAGGTAACTTGCACACCGGGTAGCGAGCGTGGGGTAGAGCACCGTTGGGGATTGTGACTTGGTCCGTCCCGGTAGATGAATATACTGCGTATTTGACTAAAATTTACTTATTATTATTTTAATTGAGCTGATTGCTATATTTGGGCTTCGTGCCAATTCATTAAATCCTTCAGGGATTGTTGTTACTGGTTTCTTACCATTTCTACATATCATTGAACTCAGTCCTAGAATTTAATACTGTTTTGCAAACTCAGCCACTTTTCTCAAACTAGAAACTTAATTAATATTTTTAAATGAAGTTTGGGCTGAATATTTCTATATTAATGTGCCCGAGAGGCTTATGTGATTTTGGACTGAGTATGGGATCGGGCTGCGCGCCGCATCGGTATGAAATTGATATTGATATGAAGTCGAGGGCTTAGTTGATGCCACGATATGGCTTATTATTGCGCTTGGGCCGTAAGGGGCCCCTCCCGGAGTCTGCACACCCCCAGTAAGCGCCGTCGACGATAAATAAATGGAGCGGGATGCACGCCGCAGCGGGTACTGGAGAGTACCGGTCTATGTGTTGCATTGCATATTTGATTGTCATTTAATTATTTATCTGTTGTGGGATTTTCCATAATTGTTTTCACTAATTTTACTAATTTTATACTACTGGGTTCAAGTTGCTGTATTTATAGAATTACTTTGTGCCTATTCAGGATTTTTTATTCTCAGCCTTTATTTATGTTTATTACTCACTGGGTCGGAGTACTCACATTACTCCCTGCAACTTGCGTGCAGATCCAGGTACACCTGAGGCTGTGTGAGGACTTCTCTGCCTAGCATCATATCTGGAAGTTTCAAGGTAGCTGCATTTGACGTTCGCAGTCCTGATCTTCCTTCTATCTTATTTGCTTTATTTTCGCATTTTTAGAGAACGATATGTAGTAGGTTGATACTCATGTATTAGAGGCTCAGACTTGTGACACCGGATTCTTCGGGCTGTGTAGTAGTATTTCTACTTGGGTTTTCCGCATGTTTTAACTATATTTCCGAGTTTCAGTATTATGACTTAGTAATTATTTGTGTTAATTGAATCATGAGCCGTATAAAAAGGGTTAAGGTTGTTGAATTGGTCGGGCTTGCCTAGTAGTGTGTTGGGCGCCATCACGATCGGGGTTGGGGTCGTGACATTTAAACTCAACTCCTATATGCTATTCTACTTTTCAATCAAAATTTAAGCTGCTGCATGAGAGTTCTAGTTTGAGCTGTCGCTCTTACATTGCATACACATGCAACATTTCCAGCTAATTCTTCAGCTTCTCTGCTTTGCTTCTCAAATATCCTGAGGTTTCTCTCATTCCAGATCGTATGTATTGCCTCTGCATATACCATTTTGAAAACTGCCGCTCTGCTTGATTTCCCTTTTGCATTCTCTATTGCCAACTTCCAATGTTGGTCCCATGAGGTTGCCCAGAAATATTGTCTTTGCATCCATTTTAGCAATCTCTTCCATATACTCCTAGCAAACTCGCATTCAACAAACATATGATTCCTGCTCTCATCACATGATTGGCATAGTACACATTTAGTATCCACCTGAAACCCCCCATCGAGCCAATCTATCACTGGTCATCATCCTGTCTTGAAAGTATAGCCACACTGTGAACTTAGCCTTTGCCCTTACATCATTCCCAAACATAAACACCTTCCATTCCACTCTTGGTAATTGGCCCACCATTTTGTAGTATATTTGTCTAATCATGCTCCTGTTATTTCTTGTCTGAATTTGAATTGCTTCCATTAAACTCCTTGCTTCCACCACCTTTCTGACTAACCAAGAAGCTTGTTGTGGTATTGGCATGTCAGAGATTTGTTGCCCTTTTATGTAATAAGCATGTATCCATTTGATCCATATTTGTCACCTTTGTGTGCAAAATCCCAATAATTCTTTGCTGCTGCCGCTCTGTTCCAAACTTTGAGATTGATTAAGTTTAGTCCACCTGCACTCTTCGGTGTATATATTTTATCCCAAGCCACTAAAGATCTTCTTGTGATGACATTTTCTCCTGACCATACATAGCTCCTGCAATATGCTTCAATTGTATTCAGTACTTTGCTAGGAATCAGGAAAACTGTGACCAGTAAGCTTGGATGCCAAATAGGACAGATTGAACTAACTGAATCCAGCCAGCATAGGAAAGCTTTTTTGCAATCCATGATGAGATTCTTGCCACCATTTTCTCAATGAGGGGTTGCCATTGAGCTATGGACATCTTCTTGGTGGCCAATGGGACTCCCAAGTACTTGACTAGTAATTCTCCTCTAGAATATCCAAATTTCTGCACTATCTCTTCACTTGCCAAATGTGTTACTCCTTTTGAAGCTCATTCAAAAGGAGATTATGTATGCAGTCTGAAAAGTCAGCCATTTCACTCATTGTGACTGGATTACCATACATTCTATCCTGTGTGTACAACATGGCATTAAAGTCTCCACCTATTATCCAAGGCTTTGTCATTTGTATAGAGATATCATTCAAACTTCTCCATAAAGTCTTCCTCTGTTCTACTGTGTTAAAGCCATATATCAATGTAAGACATGTTTCAAATCCATCCAACCTCCCCCTTACTATACAGTGAATTAACTGAGATTCTACCCTTTCAATATCTATACAGTATACCTTGGGGTCCAAGTAAGCCATATTCTTCCATTAACTGCACTTTGATAGTTGCACTGTATTGCCCATCTTGGTAATATATTTTTGAACAACCTGTTGGCTCTACTCTCTTTCACTCTAGTTTCCAAAAAACCAGCTAGCTTTATGTGTTTATTCCGTAAGTATGATTTTAACTCCTTTTGTTTGTATCTCTTATTTATTCCTAGAACATTCCACACTACCCAGGTCATTGTGCTATGATAGGAGGCCCACTACCTGCTGCATGCAAGCATTTCTGAGTCCCATTACCACTTGGATTCCTCATTATTTTATTCCCTCTCTGCACACTGGTAGCCAAAGTTGGGAATTCCCTGATACAGCTCAGCTCAGGGCTTTTTTGAGGAGTTTTCTCCTTCTTGTGCTTGCTCCTCACTAGTGACTGATCTTCACAACTTGTTGGAGGGTGCTGTGCTTGTTCAGGGCATTGTTCATCATGTGACTCTGCTATTGGTTGATCTGTTCCTGCTACCACAGTAGGCAGATCCTTCACCTCTACATGCTTCATTGCTCTCTACTCTTGCACCACTTTGTCCACTGGTTGAGGAGCTGCTTGTGGGGCTGTTTGAGCATTAGCAATTGGTCACCTTCTCCTTCTAGGCTGCTCAAATTGTTGCAGTCTCAACTTTCTTGCACGAGTGGCCAATTTTCAAGCATTCTTCACAAAATTCCGATTACCAGTCATAATCTATTGCTTGTTCAAACTGTCTCCCATCAGGTTCCCACACTGTGACACACGATGGGAGTGGCCGAGTGACATTGATCTCAATTAGCATACGAGCATATGAAATCCGCTTCTGCTTGGATGTAATTCATCATCATACAATGGTTTGTCAATTGCACTTGCAATTCTGCTCAATGACTGAGCTCCCCAGCAACTCATAGGGAGGTTTAGCAGTACCACCCACAGGGGAATTTCAGTGAGAAATTCCTTAGTAAAATCAAAATTGACAGTCCATGGTTTCAAAATAAGAGGCTTATTATTCAATGTATATGGCCCGGAGTATAAGATTTCATGCATGTCATTTACAGATTGGAACTTAATTACATAGTATCCTTCTTCATGGTAGAATACCTCTGGCTCGACGACTTGATTCCGGCTCTGCTTTACAAATCTGTGCATATAGTTGTATCCCGGAGTTTCCCCAATCACATACACAATTAAGGCACATCTCCATTTCATTATTTCCTTCTCAACATCCTCTTTTTCTAGTTGTACAATTGTTTTCCCATCAACAATTTGAGGTGGAATGTAAGTTAACTTCAAACCATTTTTAGAGCTGCGATTACCTGCAAACAATGAAGTCCACGCTGCTGTTTTCCCTTTCTCCTCACTTACTGGTGCTAGATCTGATGCTGTCTTGCTTGAACTCGCTAGATCTTCAGGTTTCTCAGTCGATTTGTCACTTTGGCCGCTTAGAATTGGACTAATACTCATATCCAATCTCTTAGCTGGCCCTTGTTTCATCCCTTCACTTGCATGTTGCTTCATCCTAACATCATCCAATGGAACATGAGATTTAACCATGTCAGCTACTGGAGTTTTCTCTAGTTGCACGAGGGCTTCAACTGGTTTTCCAACACCACCTAAAGGTTGCAACCTTGGTCTTCCGCGAGCTCGACCCCTTCCCCGAGCCATAACCACGGTGGTCGTACGTCGGACTAACGTGCGCCAGAGGGCATTCCATAAATATAAAGGTTTATATAATATCAAGGGCATAATAGACTTTTCAAGTAAAAATGTGACTTTTTTGATAACTAGAGCAAAGTAAAATGATTTGTGTGTAACAAAAGAAAGAAAAGTGACTTTTGTGTAATGAACACAAAGTTGAATGATTTTTATGTAACATAAAAAAGAAAAGTGACTTTTGGGTAACAAACACAAAAGTTCAATGATCATGGATAAAATTAACTCCTATAATATGCAAAAGTATTTGAAACAAACGAGGTTGTTATAGAGAGGTTTGACCGTATCATGTTTGATAGTTTTTTAGTTGCTTAGTTTAAAATTCATCACACCAAGAAGTCAAGCACGATGCTTGGTTATCATTTTAGTCAATTTATGTATCTTTGTATGATAGAAGATGAAATAATTATACCCAAAATTACTAAACTTTTTATAACTAATCCATACATTAGCATAATTAAATTCAGAAGTTGTAAATTTTCCATATAAAGGTAGAAGGTTTAAGAGAATAAAACTAAGTTACTAGCTAGAAATATAATACTATACAGCTGAAGGATGTTTAATGCCACAACCTTATCAGTGGTAGTAATTTGGTACTACTCACGGCTTCTTTTGGTATATAACTATTTTAAGGAAATGAGAATAAAATATTATATCAGAATGCATGCTTCCTAAGTTCCTAACTTTTTTCCAGAGCTTGCCTGAGCGTATTTATATCATTATAAACATGACTAGCATACGTGGCTTTAGGGTGTAGATTTGAAATCCTACTTTCTAACAAATACTAATGATGAGGAATCTTGCTTTTATATGGCCAAGTACCAAACCTAAAATCAAATAGTGGGAAACAATAAGAAGTGTCTTCTCATAAGCAAACATCTTTTAGAAAATTAAAGTTTTCCAACCATTCGACTCATCTTTTTTAATTACTTAAAATTTGCTTATGTTAATTAATCACTTCTTTTTATTACTAAAAACTTGCTTTTCCCAAGCACTATGTTAATCACCGTTGTTTAATTAAAGCTACTCCATTGTGCTTTCTGTCTAATCCGGACATAAAACGAGCTGTTCTAAATTGTGAAGGAGTACGAAATACTTTTTTTTATAAAATATTTCGGAAATTTCCTGATTCTTGTTAGGTATGTTGACTATAACATTAATCGCAGTCCTTTCTCAAAATGATGTACAGAGTATTATTCAAGTATTTCAAACGATTTTAGAATTCGGTAACCATATAAATACAATTAAGCGCGAACAATAACATTTGGTGACATTCAGATTCATAAATAAAATAGGAAATTGATGAAATGATAATAAAGAGTATTATACATGTTGATCTGTATAAAGGAATTTTTTATATGAACAAAATTATTCAGTGGATCATGGAATGCTTGAAAACTGTATCCTACTCTATTCTTATCAATGGGCAACCAACAAAGCCTTTTACCGCAAAAAAAGGGTTAAGGCATGGGGCCCAATTTTCTCATTTCTAATTGTTCTAGTGATGGAATATTTCAGTAGAGTGCTAAAGAGTCTTGGGAATGAACCTGACTTTAACTATCACCCAAAATGTGAGAAGATGAAGTTATACAACTGGGATTTGCTGATGACTTACTACTATTTTATAGGGGCGATGTGAAGTCTATTTAAATGCTATTTGATTGTTTCCAGGAGTTCTCAACAATTTCTGGACTGAATGCTAATAGAGACAAAAACTCCATTTATTTTGGAGGTGTAGGTGCAACAGTTCAACAGCAAATCATGGAGTTAACCAGGTTTACTAAAGGAGAGTTACCAATAAGATATCTTGGTGTTCCCCTGAGCACCAAGAGACTCTCAGTGCTTCAATGCCAACCTTTGTTGGAAAAGATGATGGGAAGAATTCAAAGTTGGACAGCGAAATTCCTCTCTTATGCAGGAAGAGTCCAGCTGATAAAGAATATTCTCTTTTCGGTCCAAGTATTTTGGTCACAGATATTTGTATTACCTGTAGTTAAGCTAATTGAGGCAACATGTAAAAAATTCTTGTGGACCGGAAGAGTTGAACTATCAAAGAGGGCTTTGCTTGCATGGGATAGAGTTTGCTATCCTCAGGTAGCAGGAGGTATGAATATCCTTGATATTTACAGCTGGAACAAAGCTGCCATATGCAAACTATTATGGAATTTGTGTAGCAAGAAGGATAGCCTATGGGTCAAGTGGGTACATAACTATTATATAAAAGAAAGGCAAGTATGGGAGGTTGCACCAAAACAAGCATCCTGGCAGTGCAAAAAATCTTAAGAGCCAAAACTTATGTTGAACTAGCAGGAATAAATGCTAATGAGTTTCAATCACTGTCAAACTTCTCTATTAGGAAGCTGTGCACTAAAATGAGAGGTGTTTTTACTAAGGTTTTATGGAGGAAGTTAGTGTGTAATAACTTAGGAGCTCCCAAATGGATGTTCATATTAAGACTTGTGGCACATGAAAAATTGCTTACTAGAGATAGACTAATACAATGGGGAATGGAGGTTCCATTGGCTTGTCCACTCTGTAATACTGGGAACGAAGTATTTCACACTTGTTCTTTCAATGTGATATGCCTTCCTATATCTGGAAAAAGGTCCTAGCTTGGCAAGGGATAAGCAGAATCGGAATGGATTGGCAAGAGGAACTAAAGTGGGCTGAAGTTTATGCAAGAGGAAGAAGAGTCGAGACAGAGATATATAGAATGGCACTTGCAGCGAGTGTGTACTACATTCGGAAAGAAAGAAACCAACGAGTATTCCAAGGTATGCAATCAGATTCGAAGCATATTATGAAACAGATTATCCAAGAGGTATGTTGTAGAGGAACAATGCATGCAAGATTAGCTAGGAAACTTGATCTATTAAATTTCTATCCTTAACTTTGTGATTGTAGTAGTTAGCCATGGTGTAGTTGTGAGATGATATGCTTGGCTTTGTAGATCCTGATGTTGGGGCATCATGTCCAACAGCCAGTTTGTTTCTTTTTTCTTGTGTACATATTTTCGATTGGTAATAAAAATTTATTTACCAAAAAAAAAAAAATCTGTCAAAAAATTACTAACACTCCAAATCATAGTGTGTTGCCATCAACACACATTAAAAACATTGCCTTCCTATGGCCTTATCAACTCTCCATAATCGAAGGTACACATTTTAGGTCCAACTAAAGGACGAATAATTAAGATATTCATTAGCTTTTTTATTATTACTCATTCTGTCCTACTTTGTACAATGCGATTACTATTTGGAAAAATAATTTTTTTTAATTGTAACTTTTTATGTACCCTTTAAATATTTTGAACTGGAAATATTGTGATTTATAATAATTTTTATATAATTTTTGAATATGTAAATTTTATTTCAAAAACTTATTCTATGTCCAAATTCACATGAAAAATTAGATAGTTTGAATCTCGTATATCAAATCGGTTCATATAAAATGAAATGGAAGGAAGATTATATTTGATGCATGACCTTCACGTTGCCTTTCCAATTTTATTATTAATCACTTTCCTCGGGAAATACAAGTGATGAGAAGTTTAATTCTTTGTAACCCATACATTATTGTTACAGAACACGGATAGGGCCTTATTTTTGCTAAGGCTGTCCCGGCCCATCCCGATCCCTGCCCATGAAAATTAAGGGAATGGGATATGGGCTAAAAGGGACAAGGGACAGGACGGGCTACCCATTTTCTCCTGGTGGGTCGGCCCGGTAAGGGCCCAATCCCGGCTAGCACCCCGCAATTTTTTTTAAACAAAGAGTCGTTTGGAAACGACTGTTTATTCAAAAATAGTCGTTGGCAACAGCTATAAACAGCAAAAAATAGCCTCTGCCCTCCCCCCCCCCCTTCTCCCCCCAAAAAATAAAACACCTCCTACCCCCTCCCAAACTTTTAATTTAATCGCTAAGTTTATTAAATTATACTTTGCCTCTAATTTTTAACTAAAAATACCGTCCATCCTTCTTCATTTTTTCCCACTCAAATGATTTCTGCATAGTCTCCCATCAAGGCATCAAAGGCTTGCTTTACTATCACACTTGCTCATAGGGATGACTCAAGGAGAAAACGAGTAGAGCCTTTGCCTTAGGTTCCCTAAATTTTGCGGCTCCAAAAGTATTTTGGGTTGTGGATTTTCTATCTTATTTTTTGCCTAGACAAAGTTAATTAAAAAAAAAATGAGTACAAACTCCTTATAAACGTAAAAAGGAAGACCGTCTATCATCTAACATTAGAATTATTTAAAAATTTAGAATTAATCTACTCAAATCTTTTTATTGGTAAATAATATATTTTTTAGTAAGATCCAAGATAACACATTATGGAACGTGGGTAACATCTTATTAACTTGAAATTTCTTACAAATGCATATATTAAAGGTACCTTATTAAAATTTGGTGTCAGCCCCCGAGTGTTATTGAGACGTTTTTGCTTGTTCAACTTCATATTACCTACATGACCTTGGAATACCTTGCAACAAGGTGTCTGTATCTTCCACATTTAGTTTTAGCCTCTGCATCTAATCTGATTTGTGAAGCATAGTCAACTAATAACATTGATTTGTCTCATTTTCCTGTAACAGAATTATGAGATAATCCTTCCTCAACATGCTTTACCCCAACAATCGTATCCTCAAGTCATGGTTATACAATAATTTCCATCACATTCTTGTTCTATCGATACTAAAATACATAATTTATAACTTGTGTTGCATTTCTCTAGCCTTTTCCTCGTGTGTTTATCTTCTTGTAGGCATGCGGTATCAACTCTTCTCCTTTATAACCCAAAAATACCATCAACTTTATTATCAAGGAGACCATGTATCAGCTACCTACCTGAATCTGTCTCTCGTGGACTAGCTTATTTAGCGTCATCCATGCACGGTACGAGAATCTTTTCTTATTTCGCACTATATCCGGGTAGACAGAACTGAAATATATTCCTAACAGAACTCTTTGTATAATTTAAAAGTTGAAGAAAAACTAAACAGAAAAAGCAAGAGGACCCGATTGAACATTCTCTGACAATGTGACCTACTACTTCTTTTCATTATCAAGAGGTTCCCTAGATATTAAAGAGAGAACAAAGAAAAAAATAGGACACTATAGTTATAAAAAATAAAATAAAGAAAAATAACTAGCTCAACAAAAATTAAGGTTCCAATCAAAAAACAAACAAATAAAGCGGGATCGCAAGTTAGAGATAATATAGCAGTACGATTTTCATTATTGACATTTTTATGAGCTATTTTCCTCTTTCTTTTCTACCTTGTCTCGTCTCCAGAAGCCCCTTTTCCCTTTCTGGCATCATCATCCCGTAGCCTAGAAGAGAGGAGAAAGAAAATGATTCAACAGATATAAAGCTGAGAAAAATATGCACCTATATGTTGGCGTGAAACGACTAAATACAGATCTTGAGGAGGCCAAGTGTTCTATGATGATCTCTCACATATCATGTGCACATGATACTCTTATTATGTGCGATGGAGACACTGGACAACGACTATATATAAATCATAAGCTACAGCTGGGAGATTTTGGGTTATCCAACGAATTGAGAGGTAATTTTTAAAAGTTAGGTGATGGTAAGGGTAAATTTGATCGGATACTATAACTGTGACGACCCGACCGGTCATCTCATGAGTTACCGCTCCGTTTCCCCCATTTCTATTTCTTTATGCTTTGTTATCCGTGTTTTGTGGTATCGGGTTGGTTGGATTGAATCCGGAATGATTTTGGTGAAGTTTGAGAGACACTTGGTCTCTTTTAAGGAAGGTTAAGTTGGAAAAGTCAACCGGATGTTGACTTATGTGTTAGAGGGATCGTATGTGAGTTCCGATGGTTCGGTTAGCTTCGGGAGGTGATGTATAGCTTAGGAGTGTGATCGGAATGGGTTTTGGAGGTTTGGAGTAGATTTAGGCTTGAATTGGCGAAGTTGATATTTGGCGATTTTCGGTTGATAGGCGAGATTTTGATATAGGGGTCGGAATGAAATTTCGAGAGTTGCAATAGCTTTGTTATGTGATTTGCGATGTGTGTGCAAAATTTCAGGTTATTCGGACGTGGTTTGGTTGGATTTTTGATCAAAAGCAGAATTTGGAAGTTTTTGGAAACTTAGGCTTGAATCCGAGGTATTTTTGTTGATTAATGTTGTTTGAAGTGTTTTGATGATTGGAACAAGTTTGAATAAGGCTTTTGGATATGTTGGTGCCTTTGGTGGAGGTCCCGGGGGCCTCGGAGTGATTTGGAGTGCTTAACGGAGAAGTTAGATGTTGATTGCAGCTTCAGATTTGCTGCTTCTGGTATTTTCGCATCAGCAGTTTGGGGACCGCAGATGCGGGTGATTTATCGAAGAAGCGAAAAAAGGTTCAGAAGGGAAATGACCGCATAAGCGGTATTGTGACCGCATCTGCGACGTCGCAGATGCGGGAGTTTAGTCGCAGAAGCGGTTAATGGCCCTTAAGTGATTCCGCAGAAGCGGTGGAGTAGATCGCATATGCGGTATCGCAGAAGCATATTTTGGACCGCAGATACAGGTATCACTGGTTAGAAGAATTTAAAAGAAGTCTTTCGCGAAGGTGGGTCTATTTTCACCCATAGCTGCTCGTTTTTGGAGATTTTTGAAGGAGATTGAAGAGGGATTCAAGAGGAATCGTTGGGAGGTAAGATTCTTGGACTAAAAACTCGATTATTATGTGAATTCCACCTAGAAAATCATGAAAGCTAAGCAAAAAAATTGAAGAACTAGGGCTTGAGAAATTGGACTTTTGAATTGTGATTTGAAGGACCATTTGGGGTCGGATTTGAACAGTTTTGATATGTATGAACCCGTGGGGAGATAAGGAATCTATTGATGTAAGAATTTCTGTGTTTCGAGAAGTGGGTTCGGGGCTCGGGTTTTGCTAATTTCGGAATTTGTGCCCTTTATTAATTGTTTTCGTTTGGGCTTTGTTCCCTTAACATATTTTAATGCCCTCATTCTGATTTTGGATAGATTCGACGCACGTGGAGGTCGATTCGAGGGGCAAAGGCATCGCGAGCTAGAGATTTAGCCGGTTTGAGGTGAGTAATGATGGTAAATGATGTTCTGAGGGTTTGAAACCCCGGATTGCACATCGTAGTGCTATGTTGAGGTGAGACGCACGCTAGATGACGAGCGTGGGGTCGTACACTATTGGGGATTGTGACTTGGTCCGTCCCGATTAATGATTTTATCGCGTATTTGATGTAAACTTATTTGCTATCATTATGATTTGGGCTGAATGCCATATTTGGGCTTCGTGCCAACTATTTGAACCCTTCGGGGCTTTTTATTGATACTTCCTCACTGTTTTGACTCTATACTTGAACTCAGTCATGTTATTTTCTACTATTTTCAAAACTCAGCCATGTTCACTCAGTTTTAATACTCAAATGATATTTAAATGATGTTTTGGGCTGAGAAACACTGTTTTACTGTTGCCCGAGAGGCTTATGTGATTTTTAACTGAGTAAGGCCGAGGGCCTGTGTTGTGAGGATATCTTTTGGGTCGGGCTGCACGCCCCAGCGATGATTCACTGATTTGATTATGAGGCCGAGGGCCTGAGATTTGTACGCCACAAGGTGGCTTGATATTGATATGAGGTCGAGGACCTGTTTATGATGCCACGAGATGACTTGATATTGCGCTTGGGCCGTAAGGGGCCCCTCCAGGAGTCTGCACACTCCCAGTGAGTGCGGGTACCCAGTGTGATGTGAGATTGAGCCCGAGGGGCTGTTATTGTTCTGAGATGTTGCCCGAGGGCGGATGTGGTGATACTGTGCCCGAGGGGCGAGCTTCTATTTATTTACTGTACCTTAATTGTCTGTCAATTACCTGTTTACTTGTTGGAAGAGGATTTTACTTGTATTTTCACTGGTTTACTGCTTTTAAATGATTTTACTGCCTCATCATAGAATGCCTTGTGCCTTGCGTGTTTTCTTGCTTTCAGTCATTGTTTACATTTGTTACTCACTGAGTTGGAGTACTCACTTTACTTCCTGCACCCTGTGTGCAGATTCAGGCGCATCAGGTCCCGCTCCCAAGTTCTGATTCCTCCAGATTCAGGCGGGGTTTCGGAGATTACGAGGTAGCTGTTGCCGTCCGCAACCCCGTGTCTCTACTCCTTTATCGTCTCTATTTCCTTTCAGACATTGTACTAGTTATGGATTATCAGAATTCTGTTATGACTTTTAGATGCTCATGACTAGTGACACCCTGGTTAGGGATGTGAATGGGTGATTCTTCCGCGTATTTATGTTAATTTCGACAATTTTGGATTTATTTTATCATGTTTAAACTGTTGTTAAATGCTTATCTATTTAAAATTGGAAATGGGAAATGTCGGCTGGCCTTGTCTTCACGAGAGGCGCCATCACGACCGGGTTCGTGGTTAGGGTCGTGACAAGTTGCTATCAGAGCCTAGGTTACATAGGTCTCACGAGTCATGAGCAGGTTTAGTAGAGTCTCGCGGATCGGTACAGAGACGTCTGTATTTATCCTCGAGAGGCTGCAGAACCTTTAGGAAAAACTTCACATTATTGAAATTCTTATCGTGCGAGTTGTTTATCCGAGTACTAAACTTCTGTTGTTTCATTCTCTCATAGATGGTGAGGACACGCGCTACCGGACAGGATGGACGACCACCAGTGCCACCAGCTGCGGCCACCAGAGGCTGAGGACGCGGGCGTGGTCGTGGTAGAGGCAGAGCAGCGAGGGCAGCACCAGCAGATCCACCAGCTGCCCCAGTTCAGGACCAGGTCCCAGTTGTGGACCCTCCAGCAACACCAACTCAGGCACCAGCTGTGCCTACTATGATTCCGGGTCTTCAGGAGGCCTTGGCTCAGATCTTATCAGTTTGCACTGGCCTAGCTTTCAGCCACTACAACCGCAGCTACTTCACAGGCCGGGAGAGGCAGTCAGACTCCCGCCGCCCGCACACCTGAGCAGGTCATGCTGGAACTTCAGACGCCGAGGCCACATCCAGCCCAGCCAGTCGCAGCTGCTCAGGACTATGTAGTTCCTGTCATGCCAAAGGATGAGCAGCGTAGGTTGGAGAGATTCGGGAGACTTCAGCCTCTGACCTTCAGCGGAGCAGAGGGCGAGGATGCCCAGGGCTTTTTGGACAAGTGTCACAGGATGCTTCACACAGCCGGTATTCTGGAGACCAGCGGGGTCGCTTTCACTACCTATCAGTTTTCAGGACCTGCTTTTACCTGGTGGGAGGACTTTGAGAGGCGTAGGTCTGTTGGTGCAGCACCCCTTTCTTGGCAGCAGTTCTCCGTTCTCTTTCTGGAGAAGTATGTACCGCAGTCTCGCAGAGAGGAGCTGCGTAGTTTGAGTGGTTGCGTCAGGGGGAGATGACCGTGTCGCAGTATGAGTTGAGATTCTCTGTGTTGGCTCGTCATGCCATCTGGTTGGTCCCGACAGATCGAGAGAGGATCAGGAGGTTTGTCGATGGTCTTACTTATCAGCTCCGAATTCTTATGACTAGGGAGAGGGTGACTGGTGCTACGTTCGAGGAGGTTGTGGATATTGCCAGGGAGATTGAGTCTGTCCGTCGCCAGGAGCGAGAGGAGAGGGAGGCCAAGAGGCCTTGAGGATCTAGTAGCTACAGTGGTGGTCCTTCGAGGGGCCAGTTTCAGCACGGTAGAGGCCGACAGTTCCGTCAGGGTCAGTCTGATCGCTCAGGTTATCGAGGAGCGTCATCGGGTTATGGTTCCCAGAGTTCACACCAAGGCCATTCTTCACTTAGTTCCCTCAGAGCTCATCCCGTGCTCCATCTGTAAAGTTTCTTCTACGCCGAGTGCATCTGCTGGTCACTCCGGTGCGAAGGGTTACCATCAGTCCCCTTCTCCAGCACCTAGGAGTTGTTACGAGTGTGGCGAGATGGGCTACATATGGAGGCAGTGTCCCCGCCATGTTGCTAGTTCATCCCAGCGGAGGGGTCAGTCATCAGCTTCAGCGCCAGTTGCTCCACCACCACCCGCCGAGCCAGCTAGGGGTGGGGATCAGTCAGCCAGGGGTCGCCCCAGAGGGGGAGGTCGATCAGGGGGCGGTCAGGACCGTTTCTATGCTCTTCCAAGCAGACCCGATGCCATTGCTTCTGATGCTGTCATTACAGGTATTATTTCAGTCTGCCACAGAGATGCCTCTGTATTATTTGATCCCGGTTCCACCTATTCTTTTGTGTCATCATACTTTGCTCGATTTGGGTACTCCTCGTGAGTTTCTTGCTTTACCTGTTCATGTATCTACCCCGGTGGGTGATACTGTTATTGTAGACCGTGTGTACCGGTCGTGTGTGGTGACTATTGGGGGTCTGGAGACTCGAGTTGATCTGTTATTATTGAGTATGGTGGATTTCGATTTCATTCTGGGCATGGATTGGCTATCTCCGTGTCGCGCTATTCTAGATTGTCATGCCAAGACAGTACGTTAGCTATTCCGGGTGTGCCACGGATTGAGTGGCGAGGTGTGACTGATTATGTTCCTAGTAGAGTGATCTCTTTCTTGAAAGCCCAGCGTATGGTTGGGAAGGGTTGTCTTTCATATCTTGCCTTTGTGAGGGATGTTGGAGCTGAGACTCCCAGTATTGATTTTGTCCCAGCTGTGAGGGACTTCCCTGATGTATTTCCTGCAGACCTGCCGGGCATGCCACCAGACAGGGATATTGATTTTGGTACTGACCTGGTGCCGGGCACTCAGCCCATTTCTATTCCGCCGTATCGTATGGCACCAGCGGAGTTGAAGGAGTTAAAGGAACAAATTCAGGAACTCCTTGATAAAGGGTTCATTCAGCCTAGTGTGTCACCTTGGGGTGCGCCGGTTCTGTTTGTGAAGAAAAAGGATGGCACTATGAGAGTGTGCATTGATTATAGGCAATTGAACAAGGTAACAATTAAGAACAAATATCCTTTGCCTCGCACTGATGATTTATTCGACCAGCTTCAGGGAGCGAGGGTATTTTCCAAGATTGACCTCCGTTCGGGTTATCACCAGTTGAAGATCAGGGATTCGGATATTCTTAAGACGGCCTTCAGGACCAGATATGGTCATTATGAGTTCCTGGTTATGTCTTTTGGGCTAACCAATGCTCCAGCAGCGTTCATGCATCAGATGAATAGCGTGTTTCGTCCTTATCTTGACTCATTTGTCATAGTTTTCATTGATGATATCCTGGTATATTCGCGTAGTCAGGAGGAGCACGCGGAGCATTTGAGGGTTGTGTTGCAGAGATTGAGGGAGGAGAAACTTTATGCAAAGTTCTCCAAGTGTGAGTTTTGGCTCAGTTCAGTGGCATTCTTGGGACACGTGGTGTCCAGTGAGGGTATTCAGGTTGATCCAAAGAAGATAGAGGTGGTTCAGAGTTGGCCCAGACCGTCCTCAGCCACAGAGATTCATAGTTTTCTTGGTTTGGCAGGCTATTATCGCCGGTTTGTTCAGGGATTCTCATCTATCGCATCGCCCTTGACCAAGTTGACTCAGAAGGGTGTTTCATTCGTTTGGTCAGACGAGTGTGAGGAGAGCTTTCAGAAGCTCGAGACATCTTTGACCACAACTCCAGTGTTGGTTTTGCCATCAGCTTCAAGTTCATATACCGTGTATTGTGATGCTTCGAGAGTAGGGATTGGTTGTGTGTTGATGCAGGAGGGTAGAGTTATTGCTTATGCTTCTCGTCAGTTGAAGCCCCATGAGAAGAACTACCCCGTTCATGATTTGGAGTTGGCTGCCATAGTGCACGCGTTAAAGATTTGGAGGCATTACTTGTATGGCGTATCTTGTGAGGTATTCACTGATCATTGCAGTCTTCAGCATTTGTTCAAGCAAAAGGATCTTAATTTGAGGCAGCGGAGATGGTTGGAGTTACTTAAGGATTATGACATCACTATATTGTACCATCCGGGAAAGGCCAATGTGGTGGCCGATGCTTTGAGTCGAAAGGCAGTGAGTATGGGGAGTTTGGCATATATTCCAGTTGGGGAGAGACCTCTTGCGGTTGATGTTCAGGCTTTGGCCAATCGGTTCGTGAGGTTGGATATTTCGGAGTCCAGTCGGGTATTTGCTTGTGTGGTTTCTTGGTCTTCACTATATGAGCGCATCAGAGAGCGCCAGTATGATGATCCACATTTGCTTGTCCTTAGGGACAGAGTTCAGCATGATGATGCCAGAGATGTGTCTATTGGAGATGATGGGGTATTGAGGATGCAGGGCCGGATTTGTGTGCCCAATGTAGATGGGCTTCGGGAGTTGATGCTGGAAGAGGCCCATAGCTCGCGGTAATCTATTCATCCAGGAGCCGCGAAGATGTAGCAGGATCTGAGACAGCATTACTGGTGGCGGAGAATGAAGAAAGATATTGTGGGATTTGTAGCTCGGTGTCTCAATTGTCAGCAGGTGAAATATGAGCATCAGAGACCGGGTGGCTTGCTTCAGCGGATGGATATTCCAGAGTGGAAGTGGGAGCGGATCACTATGGATTTTGTAGTTGGGCTTCCTCGGACTTTGAAGAAGTTTGATGCTATTTGGGTGATTGTGGATAGGCTGACCAAGTCCGCGCACTTCATTCCTATCTGTACTACTTATTCTTCCGAGTTGGTTAGCAGAGATATATATCCGGGAGATTGTTCGGTAGCATGGTGTCCCAGTTTCCATCATTTTAGATCGGGGCACTCAGTTTACTTCCCAGTTCTGGAAGTCTGTTCAGCGAGAGTTGGGTACTCAGGTACAGTTGAGCACAACTTTTCACCCTCAGAAGGACGGGTAGTCTGAG
This sequence comes from Nicotiana attenuata, assembly GCF_001879085.1. NCBI lineage: Eukaryota > Viridiplantae > Streptophyta > Magnoliopsida > Solanales > Solanaceae > Nicotiana > Nicotiana attenuata. Next base: position 23,419 of record NW_017674011.1, read on the forward strand.
CGCACTGTTCAGATACTGGAGGATATGCTACGCGCTTGTGTTATTGATTTCGGAGGGTCATGGGATTAGTTCTACCGCTTTTAGAGTTTGCTTACAACAACAACTACCAGTCGAGTATTCAGATGGCTCCATATGAGGCTTTGTACGGGAGGCGGTACAGATCTCCAGTTGGTTGGTTCGAGCCCGGTGAGGCTAGGCTATTGGGGACAAATTTGGTTCAGGATGCTTTAGATAAAGTGAAGGTGATTCAGGAGAGACTTCGTACAGCGCAGTCGAGGCAAAAGAGTTATGCTGACAGGAAGGTTCGAGATGTGTCCTTCATGGTTGGTGAGAAGGTCTTGTTGAAGGTTCGCCCACGAAGGGTGTTATGAGATTCGGAAAGAAAGGGAAGTTGAGTCCGCGGTTCATTGGGCCTTTTGAGGTACTTTGGAGGATTGGGGAGGTGGCTAATGAGCTTGCCTTGCCACCCAGCTTGCCGAGTGTGCACCCAGTTTTCCATGTTTCTATGCTCCGGAAGTATGTTGGAGATCCGTCTCATGTTCTGGATTTCAGCACGGTTCAGTTGGAGGGTGATTTGACTTATGATATGGATCCAGCAGCTATTCTGGAGCGTCAGGTTCGAAAGTTGAGATCAAAAAATATAGCTTCAGTGAAGGTGCAGTGGAGAGGTCGGCCCGTGGAGAAGGCTACCTGGGAGATCGAGCGGGAGATGCGGAGCAGATATCCTCACCTATTTGAGGCTTCAGGTATGTTTCTTGAATCGTTCGAGGACGAATGTTGTTTAAGTTGGGGAGGATGTGACGACCCGGCCGGTCGTCTCATGAATTACCGCTCAGTTTCCCCCATTTCTATTTCTTTATGCTTTGTCATCCGTGTTTTGTGGTATCGGGTTTGTTGGATTGAATCCGGAATGGTTTTGGTGAAGTTTGAGACACTTAGTCTCTTTTAAGGAAGTTTAAGTTGGAAAAGTCAACCGGATGTTGACTTATGTGTTAGAGGGCTCGGATGTGAGTTCCAATGGTTCGGTTAGCTTCGGGAGGTGATGTATGGCTTAGGAGTGTGATCGGAATGGGTTTGGGAGGTTTGGAGTAGATTTAGGCTTGAATTGGCGAAGTTGATATTTTGGCGATTTCCGGTTGATAGGCGAGATTTTGATACAGGGGTCGGAATGGAATTCCGAGAGTTGCAGTAGCTTCGTTATGTGATTTGCGATGTGTGTGCAAAATTTCAGGTTATTCGGACGTGGTTTGGTTGGATTTTCGATCAAAAGCAGAATTTGGAAGTTTTTGGAAACTTAGGCTTGAATCCGAGGTGTTTTGGTTGATTTAGTGTTGTTTGAAGTGTTTTGATGATTGGAACAAGTTTGAATAAGGTTTTTGGATATGTTGGTGCCTTTGCTGGAGGTATCGGGGGCCTCGGGGTGATTTCGGGTGCTTAACGGAGAAGTTAGATGTTGTTGCAGCTTCAGATTTGCTGCTTCTGGTATTTTCACATTCCGCAGATGCGGGTGATTTATTGTAGAAGCGGTATTGTGACCGCATCTGCGATGTCGCAGATGTGGGAGTTTAGTCGCAGAAGCGGTTAATGGCCCTTAAGTGATTCCGCAGAAGCGGTGGAGTAGACCGCATATGTGGTACCGCAGAAGCGGATTTTGGACCGCAGATGCGGGTATCACTGGTCAGAAGAATTTAAAAGAAGTCTTTCGCGAAGGTGGGTCTATTTTCACCCTTAGCTGTTCGTTTTTGGAGATTTTTGAAGGAGATTGAAGAGGGATTCAAGGGGAATCGTTGGGTGGTAAGATTCTTGGACTAAAAACTCGATTATAATGTGAATTCCACCTAGAAAATCATGAAAGCTAAGCCAAAAAATTGAAGAACTAGGGCTTGAGAAATTGGACTTTTGAATTGGGATTTGAAGGACCATTTGGGGTCGGATTTGAACACTTTTGATATGTATGAACCCGTGGGGAGATAAGGAATCTATTGATGTAAAAATTTTTGAGTTTCGAGAAGTGGGCCCGGGGCTCGGGTTTTGCTAATTTTGGGATTTATGCCCTTTATTGATTGTTTTCGTTTGGGCTTTGTTCCCTTAGCATATTTTAATGCCCTCGTTCTGATTTTGGATAGATTCGACGCACGTGAAGGCCGATTCGAGGGGCAAAGGCGTCGCGAGCTAGAGATTTAGCCGGTTCGAGGTGAGTAATGATGGTAAATGATGTTCTGAGGGTTTGAAACCCCGAATTGCACATCGTAGTGCTATGTTGAGGTGAGACGCACACTAGATGACGAGCGTGGGGTCGTATATTGGGGATTGTGACTTGGTCCGTCCCGGTTAATGATTTTACCGCGTATTTGACGTAAACTTATTTGCTATCATTATGATTTGGGCTGAATGCCATATTTGGGCTTCGTGCCAACTATTTGAATCCTTTGGGGCTTTTTATTGATACTTCCTCACTGTTTTGACTTTATACTTGAACTCAGTCATGTTATTTTCTACTGTTTTCAAAACTCAGCCATGTTCACTCAGTTTTAATACTCAAATGATATTTAAATGATGTTTTGGGCTGAGAAACACTATTTTACTGTTGCCCAAGAGGCTTATGTGATTTTTGACTGAGTAAGGTCGAGGGCCTGTGTTGTGAGGATATCTTTTGGGTCGGGCTGCACGCTGCAGCGGTGATACACTGATTTGATTATGAGGCCGAGGGCGTGAGATTTGTATGCCACGAGGTGGCTTGATATTGATATGAGGTCGAGGACATGTTTATGATGCCACGAGATGGCTTGATATTGCGCTTGGGCCGTAAGGGGCCCCTCCAAGAGTCTGCACACTCCCAGTGAGCGCGGATACCCAGTGTGATGTGAGATTGAGCCCGAGGGGCTGTTATTGTTCTGAGATGTTGCCCGAGGGGCGGATGTGGTGATACTGTGCCCGAGGGGCGACTGGCGAGCTTCTATTTATTTACTGTACCTTAATTGTCTGTCAATTACCTGTTTACTTATTGGAAGAGGATTTTACTTGTATTTTCACTGGTTTACTGCTTTTAAATGATTTTACTGCCTCATCATAGAATGCCTTGTGCCTTGCGTGTTTTCTTGCTTTCAGTCATTATTTACATTTGTTACTCACTGAGTTGGAGTACTCACTTTACTTCCTGCACCCTGTGTGCAGATTCAGGCGCATCAGGTCCCGCTCCCGAGTTCTGATTCCTCCAGATTCAGGCGGGGTTTCGGAGATTACGAGGTAGCTGTTGCCGTCCGCAGCCCCGTGTCTCTACTCCTTTATCGTCTCTATTTCCTTTCAGACATTGTACTAGTTACGGATTTTCAGAATTCTGTTATGACTTTTAGATGCTCATGACTAGTGACACCCCGTTTAGGGATGTGTATGGATGATTCTTCCGCGTATTTATGTTAATTTTGACTATTTCGGATTTATTTTATCATGTTTAACTTTTCTTAAATGCTTATCTGTTGATAATTGGAAATGGGAAATATCGGCTGGCCTTGTCTTCACGAGAGACGCCATCACGATCGGGTTCGGGGTTAGGATCGTGACAATAACAATATGGGTGAATTTGGCCGAATCGTATAACGAAGGTTAGATGTAGATAATATAAAAAATAGAAGGATAAATTTAAACCTTTTTCGAAGCAGATTATGATTCACGAAGATCAATATACAGACATCAAAGAGAGAAAAGAAATAACACAAAATATCAAGTTATTGGATCCATAAACACTGATTAAATAATACTCGACTTGACTTCAAACCAATCTCACAACTCACAAGTCTGCCACACGTACTTAATTTGCCAACTTTTATATGGAATGATATTTGATGTTTTAAGTGTTATATCAAAAAACGAAAAAGAAAATCTTAGTTGGAGTTTATTTTCAAAGTTATTAGTACGTCTACTTCGATCATTTTAAGCATTGTTTAATACCTTGAGTTGACTTGGCTTGGTACACGGACATAGGATTATGCATACTTTGATAAATACCGAATTATTATATTAAAATCAAAAATTTTGGTATTTAATTTGATATTTGGTTTAAATTTTTAAAAAAATTAGTATTATGTATGCTATTCGGTATAATACGATATCGTAGCGAAATATATACTAAGTTACACATTGCTCATATTATTGGTTATAATATAAATATTAAAGTTCTAATTTTACTTTCCATTATTTTTATAGTTCTTTTTAACCTTTTACCATATTTTTTCCACTATAATCGCCTTTTCCCTTTTCTTTGATTACCTACTTATGTTTCAATCTTTCTCCCGTCTTAGGTTTATCATTTTTGATTTCCATCTTTTTTTTTCACTATACTATAATGTTTTTATTTTCGTATTTGTGAATACCTTTCTTAAATATTATAGTCTATAGCTTTATGCATTCGTTAATCTTCGAGCCGAACAAGTCGAAGTTACGAAACCGAATAACCGAAATCGAAAGGAGAAAAGCCGAACCGTACCGAATTTAATTAGGTATGGAATTGGTATAATATTTTAAGAAATTGAATATCGAAAATATCGAACCAAAATATTTTAATACCGTACCGTACTGACTGACGAATACCCCTAACTGATATTCAGAACAACAACAATAACAAATCCAATATAATCCCACAAGTGGGGTCTGACGTACATCCATAACTCATTAGTACTCCTACTCACGTATCCCAGTCAGATATTAGAATTTACTTAACTCAATTTCTCTCTTCACCACAAAAGTTTAGGGCCTGTTTGGCCATAAAAAATTACTTTTTTTCGTTTTTTTAAAATATTTTTTGGCCATAAAAATTTCAAATTTCACTTGAAGTTGAATTTCGAAATTTTTTTCGAAAATTTGAAAAACATCAAAAAGCTGTTTTTCAAAATTTTCATTTCAAATCATTCATAAAAATTCAAAAACAACTCAAAATTGTATTCATGTCCAAACATAACTCTAATTTTCAAATATTATTTTTACTTGAATTTCTTTTTTTCACTTTTTTCGAGATTTCACAATTCTTATGTCCAAACGCCCACTTAGTCCCTTCTGCAATCCAAGCCTCAAATAAAATAAAATTGACTTTCATGATTCTCAAATGTGATAGCATAGATTCTTTTGAAAAAGAAAAGTGGTCCGTTACTATATATAATCTCTAACATTTATTTTTCTGAAACTTAATCAATCTATATCCTATTTATCACAAACAAAATTTGTTGAATCGACCTCGAAAATGAAAATGAACTTAAATTATCAGACGAGAGAGTAGTACAAAATTTTAAACTAGCATATAAGAATTTGTCTGTAGTATTATCGTCTTTCTTCTGCTCTTTTAGTGAGGATTGAGAACTGACACCCGAAGTTTTCATAGCTAATGGAACATAAATTAGGAGGCAGCATTAAAACTTGGAATTCTAATGTAGCACATAGCTAAACTCTAAGGTTTGTGGACTACAGATGTATGAAATTAGGCCCAAATAGAGTTAGAAACTAACATCTTTTGGGCCCAAGGGGGAGAGAATGCTCCGGGCTTTTAAGAGTTTGAAAATGGATTGGTTAGGTATGAAAGGAAAATTTACCGAGCTATACTATGTATAATAAAATTTATTTACCACTTTTATTTAGATTCTTTTAATTATATTTTATATTTATATTTATTATTTATGTACAAAATCATAAAAAAAGAAAAGAAAATAGAAGATTCCTTAAATTTAGCATCTCATTCTCTCTCCTTCACCAACCCCCTCCTAAAAATTTTAATTTCGTCATTTTACATTTCATTCTCTCTCCCTCATACTTATCATCCAAAATCGGTACTTCTCTCAAATATAAACGAAAATGGCAAAAATTTAAATTTTGTCTCTAAAAATGCATCAGCAACGGGTTCGCCATCCACGTCCATTAAAAAGTTTCAAAACTTCAAATTCAATATTCAAAATTTTCGAATTTTTAATTTGTTTCTGAAAGAAAACGCGATAATCTAAACACATTAGATAGCGCGTAAATCGTAAAACGAGAACTTACTTGTTCTTCGTGAAGCGAAAACGTAAACGGATTGAACCGCGCCTGAAATTACTGGTCGCCGGTGGTTGTCACGGTGTATTGGAGCAACTCCCAATTCCACAGTCTAAACCCTTTCTTGGATTGAGAGAGAGAGCGTGGAAAAATACTGCTTAGAGTGTTCTTTTTTAGTGTACACACTAAGTGTACTTATATAGGGAATATTAGGGTTAACTAATAACCCTATTGGGCCTTAGAGCACCCCTTATGGGTGTACCCAATATTTCCTACATCCCCCACTCACATATAATGGGAGTGCTCATCTAGTCTGAGAAACATATTCTCAACTCATCTCCTCAATCATTCATACAAGGAAGTAGACCGTGCAACCGACATACTGTGAGAGCTAAGTGCTATACATCTGTTAGGAGTATATAGCCTCTCGTCGAGTGCAAACCTGCAAGTAGATCATAAAGTATGCAGTACCTTAGATCATATGAATCACATTTGATATAATCTCAAAATCTCATATATCATTATTTCTTGTATTCACAATCATAACTCATAAGTTATAATTGGTGCACCAGTGAATACAAATAAATAAGATTCCATCAATGGTCTTCCTCTCCTCACGATCCCCTTAACATTAGTATGACAGCTTTTCTAGATATGCTCCGCTTGACCGAATCTGTGTTCATGGTCTTTTGGAAACAAATTAAGATAACTAACATCACACGAAGTCTCAAGTATTTGATTAGAGTCTCTAAGGGTATAAAATCTTGAGCCATCATAAAAGCTCTGGGTCTCACACAACAATAAGTTGAGAATGGACTTATATTAATCCAATTGGTCGACATTAGCACACATGGTATGAAACACGTGCTACAATATTTTCTCATTTTTTCAAAAAATGTATGTCTTTATCTCATAAAGAATGATGTACATATGATATTTAGACACCACAAGTATCTAAATTTGAGTGTTTTGATCTACATTATCATCTTTAACTCACATCTGGCTCACAAAGTAGACTAGGTGATCATTTTTCACCCTAATGACCTTATGTCATTGTTTAAGCGACATTCTAATTTTAAGCGAATAACCCTCAAATTATCCTTATGATAATGTTGCTTAAAACTATGTCTCATCTCCCCACATTACTAAGATAAGGAGGCGGTTGCCTGTGTGAGAAGGCCAACCTATTGGCTACTCGACATACTTAAGAAATGAACAAAGAATGTACATAACATTCAACAATAAAAATATGTATGTATGTAAATCAACTTTATTGATAATCAAAGAATATCAGTTTTTCGTGAACACGGAAAATAAATAACAAAATAAAATATCTCAGAGTTATGCAAGCCTTGAGACCTAGTGTGTCTCACAAATGCATCTCCAAACAAAGGCTTGATCAATGGATCTACTAAGATATCTTTTGTAGACACATACTTTACATTCTCTACCTTGCGTCTAACCATGTCTCTCGCATAGTTATACTTGATATCTATATGTTTGGTTTTACAATGAAACCTAGGGCCCTTGGTGGAGGATATTGCAGCCTCACTGTCACAGTAGACTAACACTGGTTCAGCATTTTTAGCGATATCCAACAAGTTCTCCAAGAACTTTTTCAACCAAACAACTTCTTATGCTGCTGATGGGAGAGCCATGTATTCGGCTTCCATCGTAGATAATGATACACATGATTGTTTCTTACTACTCCATAATATAGCACCATCACTAAGTAAGAAAACATATCCTGAGGTAGACTTCCTCTCGTCTAGATCTCCTCTATGATCAACATCACTGTATCCAACTAATCGCAGATCCTTGCCGCCTTGATAACAAATGGCATAATCAGCAGTTCCCTTCAGATATCTCATGATCCTCTTTACTGCTTGCCAATGTGCTAAACCTGGATCGGTTTGATATCTACTTATCAAGCCAACTGCTTGAGAATCAAGTCTAGTGCACACCATAGCATACATTAGACTTCCGACTGCGCTCTTATAAGGAACTCGGCTCATTCTTTTTGTCTCTTCAGGAGTCTTAGGACACATCTGACTTCCCAAGGTATGGCCTTTATTGATAGGAGTTTCAACTAGGTTAATATTTTGCATATTGAATCATTGAAGAACTTTTCTAATGTAATTCTCTTGTGAGAGATACAATAGTTTCTTTGGACGATCTCTTGAAATCCTAACTCCAAGAATATATGCAGCTTCACCCATATCTTTCATCTCAAATTGAGATGACAACCATTACTTTATCTTGGTTATAAAATCCTTATTATTTTCAGCTATAAGTATGTCATCTACATACAATGTTAAAATCATAAGCTTGTTTCTTGATCTCTTGGTATGAACGCAATGGTCTTCATCCATCATGGTAAAACCATTGGATACAAGAACATTCTGAAAGCGTATATACCACTGCCTTAAAGATTGTTTGAGTCCATAAATAGACTTTAAAAGTCTACAAACCTTTTGTTTGTGGCCCCTTTAAATGAAACACTCAGGTTGTTCCATATAGATTTCTTCATCTAGTTCTCCATTGAGAAAGACAGTCTTTACATCCATCTGATGTAATTCAAGATCCAAGCTTGCAACAATAGCTAGAACTAGGCGAACCGAGGTAAATCGTACAGCAGGCGAGAAAGTCTCTTCGTAGTCTATTCCTTTCTGCCGTGTATACCTTTTTGCCACCAGTCGAGCCGTATATCTCTCAACTGTGCCATCAGCCTTGAGCTTAATTTTGAGAACCCATTTGCTCCCAATTGCTTTGCGTCCCTCAGGGAGGTCAACTAGTTCCCAAACTTTGTTGACTCTCATAGACTCCAATTCATTTTCCATTGCTTTGTCTATTTATCCTTAGATGGGCATGAGAGAGCCTCTTTTACATTTTTAGGCTCGTTTTCTTCTTGTAAGAGCATCATAAATAGCTCGCACCTTCAACATCAAATTGTCGGCAGGGAATGTTTTTACGAGAACCGCGTCTTATTTGTGATTCATCATTGTTCCCATTTGGATCAATGTTGCTCCCACTCAGATCAAGATCATTCATCCTGCTCCCACTTGGTACAGGTTCTGTGACCATCTCGCTCCCACTTGGAACAAGATCCATTTGATAATTTCCACTAAATATAGTAGGATTACTTTCATTCGCATCTGATGATGAATGAGGTCTTTGATGAGAAACTAATTCATTATCTGCTAAAATTCTCCCACTCGAATGAAGTGATCCTTGTACTTCTTGACCCATTATCTCAATTAAGGTTAGGTCTTGACCTACCTCTCTCTTAGGGAACTCATCTTCTAAGAATGTGACATCTTGTGATTCAAACTCAGTTACACTCCCATTGTCTTGCTGACCTATAAACACATAACCCTTTGAGGTTTCAGAGTATCTTACAAAGATACTTTTCTTTCCCCTCTGGCCCAATTTGCCATATTTGTGAGAGGAATCATGTGTATAGGCAGTGTTGATACCCAATTTTTCCCTATATATTTTCAATATGCAAAATATTTTAAAAATAGCATATGTATGCATATATAAGTGTGTCCAAATATTTTATCATTTTTCCTTATTTTTTAAAGATTTTTAAACCAATTTATTCCCCTATTTTATTCATAAAAAAACCAATAATATTTCCACAATTGTCATTTTTGGTGATTCATTTATTGGATTCTCATATTTATACTAAAATATAGCTAATATATTTTTTTTGCATATTTTTACAAATTTATTTAGTATTTTTAAAGCTAAATTGCATATAATTGCAATATAGCCTCTTTTATGTTTAATTACGTTTATATCTATAAAAAATCGAGTCCAGTATTTTTAATTTGATAGTTATGTACTATAAATCATTTTAGCACCTTTAATTTATTTACAGAAATTATTTTATTATTTTTTATAAAACAAAATAGGAAAATTGGCTATTTAAATGTTAGCCCCATTTTATTTCGATTATAGCCCAAATTGAACCCCAATTTGAATTCCAAATACCCTGACCCAATTCCCATTCAAACAGACCCACAACCCATTTAAATGACCCACCCGGACTCCTATTTAATCCCAGCCGTTGATCGTTTAGATCAATTGCTCCCATTAATCCTTTCCTAATTAAACCCAAAGACCCCCAAACCCTTTTCATTCTTCATAATCCGCGGCCTCTGAAACCCCTCGAAAATTCTCTCTACAACGCCATCAAACCCTAGCCGCCGCCACCCTAATCCGCCCTAATCCACGACCTTCCAAGGTCATCGGAGACCTGCATCATCCTCCCATGGCTTCTACGTGTTCGTTTCTGTGGTCTCATGACCAGATCCTGAAGGGGTTTTGTCCAGTCTTTGCTTGATGACTGTTCTCCGGTCGTCTCTGACCTTTCTCCGGCCAACCATGGCTATTCGAGTCAGACTTTTGACTCTACTGCTTAGATCGATGGTTTTCAAGGCCTTTCTCATCATTTGGGGTTCTTCTGAAACACTAATCTCTAAGGTTCTTTTGATTTCTTTTAGATCTGCTTCAGATCTATGTTTTCTTTAAACTTCTAAGCATTTTTCTCGAAGTTTCTTTTAAAACTCCGCTTTTAAAACTCTTTATCTTTTCCGATTAGGGTTTTCTTGTTAAGTTATTTCGAAACTTTTCTCTGATTTTTCGGACATATTTTGCTATGTTTGCTTATATCGTTCTTCTACCTGGGTTTGCATGTTAAAAGCCCTAATTTCTTTTGACTGTTTATTAGACGAATGCTTGTTTGTTTGAGTTTTGTCTAATTCGCTTGTTTATCCTCTTTTAAAACTCTACTATTGTTGAAAACCCTATGGCTTTGGGTCTGAGACCGTTCGTTTAAGTACATGACTGGATTTGAAGTTCTTTATTTCAAAATCTCTTATTCCTTTGTGTGATTCTTCTGATTCTGGATTTCTATCTTCTCTAAAACTCGATTATGCTCGAAACCCTAAATTTTCAAAGGGGTTTTTCTTCACCTGCTACTGTGAGATCTTCGCATGCTTTGATATTCTATGTTTCTTCACTACTGATTCAATGTGACCTGACATACATGACTATCATGCTTCGAATGTTTACTATCTGCTAACTCTGTGCTATTATTTCATGCTGTTTCTTTTTGCCAATAGTTTGGCCTTGCATGTCTAGTGTTTGTGCACTCTAGTTATGTGCCGGTTTCCTTCTTTGATTGACCTTCAATTTTGTGACTGATTTCAAACTTTTCCTTTGTAAAATTCTGATTTCACTTGCCTGTTAAGGTTAATTGATTTCTTTTCCTGTGTTGCCTTACTGAATTCTTTCCAAAATTAGTGTATTTTTGTACCTAGACTCGATTGCTTACTTAATGTTTTACTACTTCTCTTATGGCAACCAGCTTGCTTACAAATTGATTTCTTATATTATTTTGAACCTGTCACTGCCTGTTAAGCAACCGATCCCTTAATTAAAGGCAATCACTTGTATAATTGATTCTGAATGGTGATTGTTTCCTTGTTTGTAGCTTATTACTTCTCTTTTACTCGTTTTCAAAAAGCTATAAATACCCTATACTTCTTTCTTTCAAAACACGAACACAAGGCATAAAACACTTGAGTTCAGACACACACTCCACTAAATCTCTCTCTTTTCTCTGTTACTACTTGTATTGCTGCCTTACCTAGCCGGCTGAAAGCCAAGGCTAGGCTGTGGAAAACTTGCTTATTTTTTCTCTGCATCTGCATTTTACTGGTATGTTCTAATTAAGCTTCTGCACCAACAACAACATGCTTATTTATTGTCTCTCGCATCCTTGTTTGTCTACTGTTTGTATTTAACCCAGTACCATTATTAAGCATGCTGTAATTTTCCCTTTTTCTGTTCTGAATTAATGTATCATGACTTGTGGATCCTAAACCCCTACCCAATGTGTTTAATACTTGTGGTTGGTTTGGGGCATGACAGCATTGGACATTGCTGTGCATGACCCAAACTTGATCCCCTGGGATCATAACCTCCATATTTTCTCTAGATGTTGTGTATTCTGATTGGTTTACAGGCATGTCAGCACTTACCATTGCTGTGCATGCCCAAAGCTAACCCATGCCTAAGTACATGGGCTCCTTGCAATGGATTCCCAACCCCTGACCCCTTTGTATGGAGTCATTAACTCTGTGAAATGCTAATAGCTGTCTCCCTATCACCCTTTCCCCTCTCCTTTATTCCCTCAGTTTTTTTTAAAACTCTGTTCCTGCACTTTCACTATCTTCTTAGAACTTAAGGTCTGCCCCCTTTATGTGAGCCTTGCCTTGGGACCCATGAGTTCCCTCTGAACTTGGACACATAAGGGCTGGTATTTCCACACTGCACTCATCTCTATTGTGGTTATGTAACTTGGGTGTGAGCACTGCCCGGGGTCCTCTTGAGACCCTTAGGGAACTTTGACACACTCAAGTCTGAGAAAGGCTTTGGATCAATGGCATTTGAGGTGGTTTATTCCATAACTCAGAGAGGAAGTCAAGAATCAGGCTTCCTCTGGTTGTAACTTTTCTTAGTACTTTTCTGATGTAATTCATTACTGGGTCTGTAATAATTTCTGTATTAAACACTGGGGTTGGCTAGTGAAAAGGGTTGGGCATTATGCATGCTTGAGAGTAGAAATCATGCCTATAGGACTTAAGATTCTGCATGTTTAATTCTGCAATTTAGAAATCATGCCTATAGAAACTAAAAATGGCCACAATAGAAATCATGTCTATAGGATCTGTTGTTTTAGATTATGCATGTTTAATTCTGCATTTTAGATACCATGTTATTAAGATCTAAATGGTTAAAATCAGATATCATTAAAATCAGTACCCCTTCGTAGAAATCATGCCTATAGGGATTCCCAAAGTAAGTAAAAAAAAATCTGGTTCGTTTCTATTCATATTCAATGTTAGATATCATGTCCATAGGGTTTAAAATCAGCAATAGTAGATACCATCGCCTGCAGAATCTGAAACTAGTCTGTTTTAAAATCAGCTTATTCTGAATCAGTTTTAAACAATCTAATTTCCCTATTTAACGAGGTCGAGCAAGCATGCCTATAGGGTCTCAAACCATTCGTTTAAAAGTTGTTCTGCTTTTTCACACTTCTAAATCAGTAAGTAGATACTTTGTTCCTATGAGCTCACCCAAACACTTAGCAAGCCTTAGGGTAATAACAATAAAATTGAATCCGCCTTTTGAAACTGCTACAACCAGCAGGCGGGCCTGATTCAGACTTCTTATCTGAGTTATGTATTAAGCTGGTCTGCTTCAACAATTGAACTCCCCTCGTCTTTAGTATTTTTAATCAGACCTTAAATGTATGTGCAAGTCATGCTATTTATGTGTTTGTTTGAGGAGGTATACATGAGCCTTTACTTGTTTACATGTTTCCCTTAACATGCCGTATTATTTGTTTTATATGTCGCCGTAGATTTTTATCTTTTGAAACCAAAATCAGCCTAATGTCCCTCCCCTTTAGGAATAGTAGTCCTAAATTCCTCCGGGACTGATAGGAATGGGACGGGTAATAGCGTGCAATAGCGATCGAGACCAATCCGCGCTTTAATACCTTAACAGGGTGGGAATGGTAGATATGGATATGGTGATCGGTGCGCTAATACCACGTGTAGCCCCTCTTTTGAGGAGTGATTACCGGGTATTGCATTGATGTGATCCATATTATTAATAAACCTAGGACCCCCTTTCCCTTTATTTGCAAACTTCTTTTAAAAACCTTCTTTTAATTGTTATGTCCCTTATGTGTTTAAATCCCCCCTAATATTTGAGCCCGTACTTGTCTATTTGCTAAAATTGCATAAATTCACAATCAACTGTCTGGCCGGGAACCACACTAGTGGATCCTAAGGGGTGCCTAACACCTTCCCCTTAGGATAATTTCAAGCCCTTACCCTATCTCCGGTTATTCAAACAAAACTTAGAATTGAACCCTATTGGTGTCCTAATGCACCTTAAATCATTAGGTGGCGATTCTTCAAATGCAAAACCCAGTTCCCAAAAGGAGCGAGTTGTCCCATACCAAATGTCATAAACCCGATTTCGCAAGAAAAAGGGGGCGCGACAGCATGGCGACTCTGCTGGGGATATTTAGGCTTTTACCATTTCAGATTGTTATTGTGAATTTGTACCCTCCCTTATGTGCAATTACTTGTTTAATTCCTTTAAGCATTCAATTTCCTTTTCAATTGCAAAACTGACTAGTCTTCTTTGTTTCTTTCCTTTACTACTGCTTTAAATTATGAAACTGTTGTATTTACTGCTTTCTTAACGTGCAAATACGTGACAACATGCTTTTAATTATTGCATAATCATGCTCAACATCATATTCCACTCGTGCCAAACAAATCCCATAGCAACGCTTATAATGAGTGGTTGCCCTCTTCCCATATTATCACCCCCTAAATCCGGAAAAGGCATGTTTGCGGTAAAACCAGTCGATCAACGGTGTAGTCGACGGTTCCGTGCCTTTCCCCCTTGAGTTGTCCGCTCAAGGGTACTAGTCTAAAACCCCATAGAAACCTTACTCTATTTAAACTATGCATGCATCATGGTCAAACCTAGCCGGGTCAGTTATGTTGTCCACATAATGATCCTTTAAGATAGCCTTGTCCAAAGTCCACTGGGTTTCCCTAAACCCAAAACGGACGTCGTCACGTTCTATGCATTTATTTGGAGAACTAGATGCTTCATGCTAATTATTGATATTAAATAGTCGAGTCTGGTGGGGTAAGGGTCTAACCTTATTTGCCTTGCAGAAATATGAGGCACGAAGTCCCTAGATTCGGCATGGTCACCAACATCCATCCAAGGTTGCTAAGCTGGTGGAAGGATCTTCACTCTAGTGATCAAACTCTCATCCGAAAATATCTGGGGAATCTACCATCCCTTTTGGAAATCCAACCCAACAACAAGATCATAGAAGCTGCTACTTTGTTCTGGGATTGTGAGAGGGCTGTATTCCGCTTCAGAGACATTGAAATGACACCCTTGCTAGAGGAGATAGGAGGATTGGCCGATATAGTGTGGGAGACTCCGGGTTTGTTGATGCCTGAGAACCGCAAGGGCAGAGTTTCCTCAAAATGATGGGTCTAAAGAAGAATCCAGAGTTGACATGTCTGAAGGAATCCTATATCCCCTTTGACTATTTGTATGAGAGGTACGGTCACATCAAATCCTACCGTACCTACCTGGATGAGTTTGCCATTACATCTTTGGGACACATTCATTGAAGGGTCTTCGTATTTATGTTTTGTTTCCTGGGGTTGATAGTGTTTCCGACAAAAAAAGCAAGAATCCACACCAGACTAGCCGGATCGGCGGGCAACCATTCAGCATTGTGCCCATGATAATTGCGGACATATGCCGAGCCTTGGAGAAGTGTCAACAGGGAGCCAAATACTTCGAAGGCTGCAATTTGCTACTTTAAATTTGGCTCATGGAGCATCTCCAAAAGGGTGAATACCGACAAGAGATTCAGCGAAGGGACTGGGATGATCATATCGCTTTCCATCATCCGAAGCGAATGAATTACATGCCCAATATGTTCGCCCAACCGGAGAATGCTAGAGAATGGGTTGAGCTCTTCAAGAATCTGACTGAGGACCAAGTACAATGGATGTTCGAGTGGTTTCCGACCGAGGAGTTCATCGCCCGATCCTGAGATGCACATTTCCTGATATTGATCGGTCTGAGAGGAACATACCCTTACGTCCCTCTCTGGGTTTTGAGGCAAGCTGGTAGGAAGCAGGTTGTACCCAGGGTCGACAAGATGAGTCACTTCCGGGCTGACTTCCAGGATGATGATAGCCCTTACAAGTGCCAAGCTCAGCATATGTGGCACTGCAAGATCGTTATGGGGAGGGATACCATCGAGCCAGATAGATACCACGCTGGTTGTGCTCCCTACTATTCAGGCTGGTTGGAGGATAATCATGATGGTCTGGGCCAGCCTGGGTTTGTTCGAGGTCACAGGATCATAGATGAAAAGGCCAAGCCACAGGTCAAATACAACCAACTGCGCAAGAGGATCCGGGAGTGCGAAAGCGAGCACCGTGAGATACAAGAAGCCAACCAGAAGTTAATTGAGGAGTGGAAGGACATGGTTGTCAGTGCCAACAAGCGACTGGGATACTTGGAGCAAGGCATAGTGGAGTTGGAAAGAAAGTTTCTCAAGAGGGTCGAAGACTGTCATAATGCTGAAGGAAATGAAGGCGGACATCTAGCCAGGGCTTACCTATTGCTGGGACTTCGCGAGCTGGGGAAGCTGTTCGACGGAGACAAGGATGCCGAATCTGGGGAAGGTCCTGTCAAAAACAAGAACAAAGGGAAGATGGAAGATTTGAACGTCAGAAAGGAGAATTCAACTGAACGGGTAGAGGCCACTCATGGTCATGGTACTCAGGTTCCTAAGGAAAGTGCATCCCAACTTGAACAAAAGCTGCTGAAATTCCAAGAAGAACTTGATCAGGTCCGGAATCTGGCAAATCTGTCATTTTCCCTCACCACTCCAGATATCAATTTCCCAAATGCTCAGAACCCTACACCTCCACAAAATATCCCAAAGCAACAGAACCATCCCACTCCTCACTACCACTGCAACACCTGCCATACCTCAAATAACACCCCGTTACTCATCCCAGAACTCCAAAACTCCACAAATGACCACTTCCACACCCATCATAATACCCCCATCTATGTGGAGACTATGCCACACTCCACCCAACCGATCTCAGGCACACCCGAGTCTGATGATAAAGACTTGCTCATCAGGAACCTAGCTGAAGAACTGAAGAAGTTGACTAGACGGATTCAAGGCGTTGAAGGAAGCAAGGGAATTGAGGGGCTGAACTATGAAGATCTTTGCATACAGCCCGATGTCGAACTGCCAGAGAGGTACAAACCTCCGAAGTTCGAAATGTTTGATGGTACAGGAGATCCAAGGGTCCATTTGAGAACGTACTGTGACAAGCTGGTTGGAGTAGGGAAAGACGAGAGAATCCGCATGAAGCTCTTCATGAGGAGCTTGAAAGGAGATGCTTTGTCTTGGTACATTAGCCAAGATCCGAAGAAGTGGTCGAACTTGGTAGGCATGGCGTCCGACTTTATGGACAGGTTTAGGTTCAACACGGAGAATGCCCCAGATGTATTCTATATTCAGAATCTAAAGAAGAAGCCCACAGAAACATTTCGCGAGTATGCTACTCGCTGGAGGTCCGAAGCTGCTAAGGTCAGGCCTGCCTTAGAGGAGGAACAAATGAACAAATTCTTTGTCCGGGCTCAAGACCCACAGTAATATGAAAGGGTGATGATGATTGAGAGCCACAAATTTTCTGACATTATCAAGCTGGGTGAAAGGATCGAAGAGGGCATCAAAAGCGGTATGGTTACAAACTTCGAGGCCTTGCAAGCTACAAATAAGGCCTTACAATCCGGGGGTGTGTCCAAGAAAAGGGACGTAGGAGCCGTGATGGTTGCACAAAGAACCAAATCTCCCATCAGATACCAAACCCACCCAATGCCTCCACTCACATATCAGCCCACACCGAACTACCAAGCACCCTCACCCTCTTACCAAACTCCACCATCTACTTATCAATCACCTCCACCCCCACATATCAGCCTACCTCGCCCAGATATTCCCAACCCGCACAGGTATACCAAGCCTACAATGCCCAACCATCTCATTA
The DNA here is from genome assembly GCF_001879085.1 of Nicotiana attenuata. NCBI lineage: Eukaryota > Viridiplantae > Streptophyta > Magnoliopsida > Solanales > Solanaceae > Nicotiana > Nicotiana attenuata. Next base: position 41,145 of record NW_017674011.1, read on the forward strand.
GCAATCACCCCCCACACGCCAAAACATTCCTAGGCCCTGACTAACTTTGATCGGAGGCCCCCAAAATAATACATAGCCGTTGCCGAACCCATTGATCAGCTATATGAAAGACTCAAAGCTGCTGGTTATGTTACCCCTATCCCTGCTGCAACCCTGAGAACCCTTCTCAGTGGGTTAACCCAAACAAATCCTGTGCATACCATTCCGGCATGAAGGGACACACCATTGATGAATGTCGTTCTTTGAAGGACAAGATCCAGGCTTTAATTGACAACAAAATCATTATGGCAAATGAACCCGCTCCGAACGTCCGCAACAACCCCTTTCCAGATCACAAGGGCGGGGGTGTTCACATGATTAAAATGGAGGATGATTGGGATCCCGAGGGATCCATAGGGTTGATCGCAGAAGGCGATGATCCAAAGAAGCCAGCAGTTACTCTTAACCCCATCATGGTCCAGATTCAACCATCCGAGGTCACTGAGGTAGACGTGTCTATCCCGCTTGAGTTTGAGGCAGCATCATCAGCCAAAGCACCGACACCGTTTGAGGTTACAATTTTACCACCCAAAGAACATGTCCCGTTTGAAGTAAAGGTAGCCACACCAATTCCAGTGGCGATGACCACCGTGCCGTCATTCCATACAAAAGCTATCCCTTGGGATTATACGGCCGAGGCTAGGAGGAAAGGCAAAGTCAAGTTCGAAGAGACTATTGCAGCACAGGGTATGACAAGGACTGGAAGAGTCTATACCCCGGAGCACTTAGCTGAGTCAAGTAAGCAAGCTTCCAACCGGCCCCTCATCATTGAAACGGGTCCAGATGATCTTTGGAGGAAGATACAGGCCAAGGAGTATTCGGTCATTGACCAGCTAAACAAAGCACCAGCGCAGATATCTATCCTCTCTTTGTTGTAGAACTCCAAGACACACAAAAATGCTCTCTTGAAGGTGCTGAGTGAGGCATACGTGCCGAGTAACATCACTGGCGGAGAAATGGCCAATATGGTGGGACAAGTGTCAGAAAGCCACAAAATCACTTTCTATGAGGACGAGCTGCCGCCTGAAGGGCTGGGTCATAACAAAGCATTGCATATCACCGTGCAATGTGAAGACTACTTCATCACTAGGATCCTGATTGATGGGGGATCCAGCCTTAATATATGTCCATTGATAACACTCAAGAAGCTGGGTAAAGGACTACACGAGATAAAAGAAGGAGCAATCAATGTGAAAGCTTTTGATGGATCCTAGAGGTCCACCATCGGTGAAATCAGCCTGTGTCTTCAAATGGGACCAACTTGGTTCGAGGTTGACTTTCAAGTGATAGATGTGCCATCATCCTACAACCTGGTGTTAGGACGCCCTTGGATTCATTCTGCGGGGGCTGTGGCTTCGACACTGCATCAGGCCGTGAAATTTGAATGGAATCACCAGGAAGTGATCATTCACGGTGATGGCAGCAATCCTATATACAGTCGTCAGACCATTCCGGCAATAGGGGAAGAAGAAAGTTAGGTGGGGAGACCTACCACCACATCGAGCGAGTCAATGCTGTTGACAAAGATAAATGGTGGGACAACAAGATCGAGAGTATATTGAACTGGAGTGGGTACGAACCTAGCAAGGGGCTTGGCGAGAACCTCTAGGGGATTGCTAAACCCATAAAGCTCAAGAAGTGCGGCACTACTTTCGGTCTGGGATACGAGTACACTTGGGAAGAATTTAACAACTGGTCGCCACCATGGCGCGGTCCTTTCTATCCACTGGAACAGCCAATACCGCCTTTGGAGCAGACTTTCCAACAGGCTGACATTGTTTATGGGACAGACGAAGAGGAGGCACTTGCTGCGGTGAAAAACTTGTTCTTAGAAGACAATGACATGGACTGCTGTGTTGTTTTCGAGGAGGAGGGGGAGGAAGGTCCTTCCATACAAGCTGTGAGTAGAGGAGCATACCTCAACAATTGGACCATCAAGACCACCAGAACCCGGCGAGCCTCGGGGTAGCAAGGCTAAACAAGCATCATGCACTGTTTTATTTTACTAGATGATTTTTCTTTTCGCATTTTTTTTTCGTTTCCCGCAAATAAGATCTTCAATGTTCGAAACAATTATGAAATTTATCAAAGCATTTCCGTTATTTTTTATGAATCGACACTCATTATTATTTTTCTCTCATTACTTTACTTATACAGCATTACTATTACTTATCTTGATGAACCAATGACTGTGACATGCAATGAGATGACGCAACAAACAGACATTGACTCAGAAGAGGATGACATACCAGAGGAGATTGTTAAAGAAGTTGAGAACTTTGAAAATTGACCTAAGTCCAACCTGGACGAGACAGAAATTGTTAACCTGGGAGATGCAGAGAATGTCAAGGAAACGCGAATCAGCATTCACTTATCGCCGTTAGAAGAAGGAATACATAGAATTTCTAAGGGAATATGAGGACATATTCGCCTGGTCATATGATGACATTACTGGTCTAAGTACATCTATTGTGGCCCATAAATTGCCAACCGACCCGACATGTCTGCCGGTAAAGCAGAAGCTCAGGAAGTTCAAGCCTGCATGAGTTTGAAAATCAAGGAAGAAGTCACTAAGCAAGTCAAAGCTAAGGTTCTCAGGGTAGTAGAATACCCGACATGGTTAGCCAACATTGTACCAGTACCAAAGAAGGACGGGAAGGTAAGAGTCTATGTCGACTACCGGGATCTCAACCGGGCCAGTCCGAAAGACGACTTCCCCTTGCCAAATATACACATCCTGATCGACAATTGCGCCAAGCACGGGTTACAGTCATTAGTTGATTGCTTCGCCGGTTATCATCAGATCTGGATGGATGAGGAAGATGCTGAGAAAACAGCTTTCATTACGCCGTGGGGGATGTATTGTTACAAAATGATGCCGTTCGGCCTAAAGAATGCAGGGGCCACCTACATGAGGGCCATGACTACCATTTTTCACGATATGATACATAAAGAAATTGAGGTATATGTGGTTGATGTCATCATTAAGTCCAAGAAGTCCATCGATCATATGGAAGATTTGAGGAAGTTCTTCAACAGATTGCGAAGGTACAACCTGAAATTGTATCCCGCAAAGTGTGCATTTGGGGTTCCCGCCGAAAAGTTGCTTGGGTTTATTGTGAGCCGCCGGGGAATAGAATTGGATCCATCAAAGGTCAAGACCATTCAGGAACTTCCACCGCCAAAGAACAAGAAGGACGTGATGAGTTTCTTGGGCAGACTTAACTATATCAGCCGGTTCATAGCACAGTCTACAGTTATCTGTGAGCCAATCTTCAAGATGTTGAAAAAGGACGCCGCTACCAAATGGACCGATGATTTCCAGAAGGCCTTCGACAGAATCAAGGAATACTTGTCAACACCACCAGTCTTGGTCCCGCTAGAGCCAGGTAGACCCCTATTACTCTACATCGCAGTACTAGATGGAGCCTTCGGTTGCGTTTTGGGACAGCATGATGAAACAGGGAGAAAGGAACAACCCATTTACTATCTCAGCAAGAAGTTCAGTCCCTACGAAGCGCGGTATTCTCTTTTGGAACGCACCTGCTGTGCTTTGACTTGGGTAGCCTAGAAGCTGAGGCATTACTTCTGTGCCTATACTACATATCTCATATCAAGGATGGATCCTTTGAAGTACATCTTCCAGAAGCCTATGCCCACTGGCAAGCTAGCCAAGTGGCAAATCCTGTTAAGTGAATTTGACATTGTCTACGTAACTGAGAAGGCAATCAAGGGATAGGCACTAGCAGATCACCTTGCTGAAAATCCCATAGATGGAGAATACGAACCCCTGAAAACGTATTTTCCTGACGAAGAGGTATCATTCATAGGAGAAGACATTGCAGAATCCTATGATGGTTGGAGAATGTTTTCCGATGGAGCAGCAAAATTCAGAGGAGTTGGCATAGGAGCAGTCCTAGTATCAGAAATAGGTCAGCATTATCCGGTGTCTGCCAAGCTCAGGTTCCCATGCACCAACAACATGGCCGAATATGAAGCTTGCATCCTAGGGCTCAAAATGGCCATTGACATGAACATTCAAGAGTTGCTAGTGATTGGGGATTCGGACCTACTCATACATCAGGTGCGAGAAGAATGCGCAACCAAGAACTCCAAGATACTCCCGTATTTGCATCACGTACAGGGATTGAGAAAGAGGTTCACAAAGACAGAATTCCAACACGTTCCCAGAGTCCAGAATGAATTCGCTGATGCATTGGCCACCTTGTCATCCATGATACAGCATCCAGACAAGAATATCATTGATCCCATTCCAGTAAAAATCCATGATCAGCCAGCTTATTGTGCCCATGCCGAAGAAGAAGCAGACGGAAAGCCTTGGTTTCATGATATCAAGGAATATTTGGCAAAAGGCGAGTACCCAGAACTTGCAAATTCCACTCAGAAATGCACACTGCGGAGATTATCCAACAACTTCTTTTACAGCGGAGGAATCCTGTATAGGAGGACTCCTGATTTGGGACTACTAAGGTGTGTCGACGCAAAGGAAGCATCCAATCTGCTAGAGGAAATTCATGCCGGGACCTGTGTTCCACATATGAACGGTTTTGTCTTAGCAAAGAAGATACTCCGGGCTGGTTACTTTTAGATGACTATGGAAACAGACTGCATCGAGTATGTCCGGAAATGCCACCGCTCTCAAATACATGCAGACATGATAAAGGTACCTCCAAATGAGCTTAATGCAACAAGCTCACCATGGTTGTTCGCCGCTTGGGGAATGGATGTTATTGGACCAATCGAGCCTGCCACTTCCAACGGGCACATGTTTATCTTAGTAGTAATCGACTATTTCACCAAATGGGTCGAAGCAGCATCTTACAGAGTAGTAACCAAGAAAGTTGTGGCAGACTTTGTCCGCGATCGCATCGTTTGTCGATTCGGGATTCCAGAGTCAATCATTACCGATAATGGCTCCAATCTCAATAGTGACTTGATGAAAGCTATGTGTGAAACTTTCAAGATCAGACACAAGAATTCCACAGCCTACAGGCCTCAGATAAATGGAGCCGTAGAAGCCGCCAACAAGAATATCAAGAAGATATTGAAGAAAATGATAGAGAAGCATAAGCAGTGGCACGAGAAGTTATCATTTGCTTTATTGGGGTATCGCACCACAGTCCGCACATCCACTAGAGCAACCCCCTATATGCTGGTTTATGGTACAGAAGCCGTCATTCCCACCGAAGTAGAAATTCCTTCCTTAAGGATCATACAGGAAGCTGAGCTCGACGATGCAGAATGGGTGAAGAGTCGTTACGAGCAGCTAGCTCTTATAGATGGGAAAAGAATGAACGCAGTATGTCATGGTCAACTCTACCAAGAACAAAATGTCCAGAGGCTTCAACAAAAGAGTCAAGCCAAGACAGTTCGCACCAGGGCAGCTGGTGTTAAAGAAAATTTTTCCGCATCAAGATGAAGCCAAAGGGAAATTCTCTCCCAACTGGCAAGGTCCATATATTCTTCACCGGGTTCTGACAGGAGGAGCCCTCATACTTGCAGAAATGGACGGAGAAGTCTGGCCAAAGCCGATTAATTTAGATGCAGTCAAGCGTTACTATGTGTAACCTTTATGCTTTCCTCTATGATGTAAATTGAACTACGCCTGACCTGATTCCCGTTTAAGAGGGGGTACGTAGGCAGTTCTATGGGTTCGTCACAACTCAATAAAATTTTCATTTCCTCCCCCCCCCCTCCGCAATTGGAAACTGGGGCAGAATTTTGAGGAGGACCCTCAAAATTCCGAAGCAATTTTAGCCGGATCATCGCAAGCAACAGTCAGGAGCATTAATCCATTTAAACTGGGGCAGAATTTTGAGGGGGGCCCTCAAAATTCTGTAGCAAGAAAGGTTGCAATGTCCCGAACCATGCCACAGTCATCGGTTCATCTAAAAATTATTATTTTAACTATACGTTCATGTCGCACTTTTTACAAACTCACGCATGTTTATTACTAAAATTGGCTTGTTTAGCAACGCTACCCCAATGATACATACAGTATCACCAGATCAAAGCCAAGCAGGTCAAGCATAGCCAGCACGGATACGAACTAACCTCCCCCCTTTACAAAACTCACGATTTTTCTTTAGATGCAGGCACTTGGATTGCGAAATCATCGAACATACTATACACTTACGAGACAAACATTGTTCAGGAATACAACTCCCATAACCGTTGCGTTTACTCACATTTGCTATCCACACACACCAGTGACATTCCATGTGTCACAGCGTCCCCAGCAGTCAAGATATCGCAATCTGCTATCAGCTAAGAAATGCCCTATTACCAATTGCCCTTTTATTTCTTGCATAAGGCTACCATTCTGCCTTCCGAGACTAAACGCTGTCTCTATCTGCATTTTCTGCATTGCATAAGGCTACCATTCTGCCTTCCGAGACTAAACGCTCTCTCTATCTGCATTTTTTGCATTGCATAAGGCTACCATTCTGCCTTCCGAGACTAAACGTTGTCTCTATCTACATTGCATGGCTGAAAGATCGCCACCTCGATTTGCATGGCTGAAAGATTCCCACTTCATCTACATTGGCATGGCTGAAAGATCGCCGCCTCATCTGCATTTGCATGGCTGAAAGATTGCCACCTCATCTGCATTTGCATGGCTGAAAGATCGCCACCTCTTCTACATTTGCATGGCTGAAAGATCGCCACCTCATCTACGTTTGCATGGCTGAAAGATCGCCGCCTCATACGCATTTGCATGGCTGAGAGATCGCCACCTCTTCTACATTTGCATGTCTGAAAGATCGCCACTTCATCTACATTTGCATGGCTGAAAGATAGCCACCTCATCTGCATTTGCATGGGCTGAAAGATCGCCACCTCTTCTACTTTTGCATGGCTGAAAGATCGCCACTTCATCTGCATTTGCATGGCTGAAAGATCGCCACTTCATCTGCATTTGCATGGGCTGAAAGATTGCCAAAAAACTGCATCTCATGGGCTGAAAGATCGCCAAATTATCCAAAGGCGTCATCGTTCGGAGGCACCATTTTCATAGCCCGAGAACACCATGTCATGGCCTGAGGACCCTTTTAATCTTTTGCATATCATCATTCAAAGGCATCATGGTTCGGAGGCATCATCCTCATAGCCCGAGAGCATCATTTCATGGCCTGCGAATCCTTCATTATCCACTTCATGGCCCAGGACATCATGGTCTAAGGACGTTATCCTAACCGTCCAAAGACAACCTTCATGGTCCGACGGGAATTTGCATCATGTCTAAATTTACGCACAACATATGCTTGTATTGCTTATTTGCAGGTAAACCGGTGAGCAACGGCCATCTCGGCAGGAGCGATCCCGCTCCAGTTCCCGCAGCCCTATCAGACCTTAACCACTCAACCCGTCCTGGATATTGCGTCCGTTCTTGAAAAGTCACCATCGGCATACTCCGCCGACGGACCTCGAACTACATATGGCCTGATTCTTATAAAACCAGCGATATGTAGGCAGCCCAGAAGCCAGGGCGCGGCCTATACCTCTTCAAACCGTTCCGCTCGGCCAAAATTGGCCATCATATCTTTACCCGACAACTCTTTCATCTTTCCCGGGTAAAGAGGGGCAGCTGTTGATACCTAATTTTTCTCTATATATTTTCAATATGCAAAATACTTTCAAAATAGCAAATGTATGCATATATAAGTGTGTCCAAATGTTTTATTATTTTTCCTTATTTTTTAAAGATTTTTAAACCAATTTATTCCCCTATTTTATTCATAAAAAACCCAATAATATTTTCAAAATTTTCATTTTTGGTGATTCATTTATTGGATTCTCATATTTATAATGAAATATGGCTAAGATATTTTTTTTGCATATTTTTACAAATTTATTTAGTAGTTTTAAAGTTAAATTGCATATAATTGCAATATAGCCTCTTTTAGGTTTAATTGTGTTTATATCTATAAAAAATCGAGTCCGGTATTCTTAATTTGATATTTATGTACTATAAATCATTTTAGCACCTTTAATTTATTTACAGAAATTATTTTTATTATTTTTTACAAATCAAAATAGGAAAATTGGCTATTTAAATGTTAGCCCCATTTTATTTCGATTATAGCCCAAATTGAACCCCAATTTGAATCCCAAATACCCTGACACAATTCCTATTCAAACTGACCCACAACCCATTTAAATGACCCACCCGGAATCCCATTTAATCCCAGCCGTTGATCGTTTAGATCAACGGCTCCCATTAATCCTTTCCTAATTAAACCCAAAGACCCCCCAAACCCTTTTCATTCTTCATAATCCGCCGCCTCTGAAACCCCTCCTCTTCCAAATTCTCTCTACAACCCCATCAAACCCTTGCCGCCTCAACCCTAATCCGCCCTAATCCATGGCCTTCCAAGGTCATCGGAGACCTGTATCATCCTCTCATGGCTTCTATGTGTTCGTTTCTGTGGTCTCATGACCAGATCCTGAAGGGGTTTTGTCCAGTCTTTGCTCGATGACTGTTCTCCGATCGTCTCTGACCTTTCTCCGGCCAGCCATGGCTATTCGAGTCAGACTTTTGACCCTCCTGCTTAGATCGATGGTTTTCAAGGGCTTTCTCATCATTTGGGGTTCTTTTGAAACCCTAATCTCTAAAGTTCTTTTGATTTCTTTCAGATCTGCTTCAGATCTATGTTTGCTTTGAACTTCTAAGCATTTTTCTCGAAGTTTCTTTTAAAACTCTGCTTTCAAAACTCTTTATCTTTTCCGATTAGGGTTTTATTGTTAAGTTATTTCGAAACTTTTCTCTGATTTTCTGGACATATTTTGCTATGTTTGCTTATATCGTTCTTCTACCTGGGTTTGCATGTTAAAAGCCTTAATTTCTTTTGACTGTTTATTAGACGAATGCTTGTTTGTTTGAGTTTTGTCTGATTCGCTTGTTTATCCTCTTTTAAAACTCTAATATTGTTGAAAACCCTATGGCTTTGGATCTGAGACCGTTCGTTTAAGTATATGACTCTATTTGAAGTTCTTTATTTCGAAATCTCTTATTCCTTTGTGTGATTCTTCTGATTCTGGATTTCTATCTTCTCTAAAATTCAATTATGCTCGAAACCCTAAATTTTCAAAGGGGGTTTTCTTCACCTGCTACTGTGAGATCTTCGCATGCTTTAATATTCTATGTTTCTTCACTACTGATTCAATGTGACCTGACCTACATGACTATCATGCTTCGAATGTTTGCTGTCTGCTAACTTTGTGCTATTATTTCATGCTGTTTCTTTTTGCCAATAGTTTGGCCTCGCATGTCTAGTGTTTGTGCACTTTATTTATGTGCTGAGTTTCCTTCTTTGATTGACCTTCAATTTTGTGACTGATTTCAAACTTTTCCTTTGTGAAATACTGATTTCACTCGCCTGTTAAGGTTAATTGATTTCTTTTCCTATCTTGCCTTACTGAATTCTTTCCAAAATTAGTGTATTTCTGTACATAGACTCGATTGCTTACTTAATGTTCTACTACTTCTTTTATGGCAACTATCAGCCTGCTTACAAATTAATTTCTTTCCTTATTTTGAACCTGTCACTGCCCGTTAAGAAAGCGATCCCTTAATTAAAGGCAATCACTTGTATAATTGATTCTAAATTGTGATTGTTTCCATGTTTGTAGCTTATTACTTCTCTTTTACTCGTTTTCAGAAAGCTATAAATACCCAATACTTCTTTCTTTCAAAACACGAACACAAGGCATAAAATACTTGAGTTCAGACACACACTCCACTAAATCTCTCTCTTTTCTCTGTTACTACTTGTATTGCTGCCTTACCTAGCCAGCTGAAAGCCAAGGCTAGGCTGTGGAAAACTTGCTTATTTTTTCTCTGCATCTGCATTTTACTGGTATGTTCTAATTAAGCTTCTGCACAAACAACAATATGCTTATTTACTGTCTCTCGCAGCCTTGTTTGTCTGTTGTTTGTATTTAACCCAGTACCATTATTAAGCATGCTGTAATTTCCCCTTTTTCTGTTAATGTATCATGACTTGTGGATCCTAAACCCCTACCCCAATGTGTTTAATACTTGTGGTTGGTTTGGGGCATGACAGCATTGGACATTGTTGTGCATGACCCAAACCTGATCCCCTGGGATCATAACCTCCATGTTTCCTCTAGATGTTGTGTATTCTGATTGGTTTACAGGCATGTCAGCACTTCCCATTGCTGTGCATGCCCAAAGCTAACCCATGCCTGAGTACATGGGCTCCTTGCAATGGATTCCCAACCCCTGACCCCTTTGTATGGAGTCATTAACTCTGTGAAATGCTAATGGCTGTCTCCCTATCACCCTTTCCCCTCTCCTTTATTCCCTCAGTTTTTTTTAAAACTCTGTTCCTGCACTTTCACTATCTTCTTAGAACTTAAGGTCTGCCCCCTTTATGTGAGCCTTGCCTTGGGACCAATGAGCTCCCTTTGAACTTGGACACATAAGGGCTGGCATTTCCACACTGCACTCATCTCTATTCTGGTTATGTAACTTGGGTGTGAGCACTGCCCGGGGTCCTCTTGAGACCCTTAGGGAACTTTGACACACTCAAGTATGAGAAAGGCTTTGGATCAATGGCATTTGAGGTGGTTTATTCCATAACTCAGAGAGGAAGTTAAGAATCAGGCTTCCTCTGGTTGTAACCTTTCTTTGTACTTTTTTGATGTAATTCATTACTGGGTCTGTAATAATTTCTGTAATAAACACTGGGGTTGGCTAGTGAAAAGGGTTGGGAATTATTCATGCTTGAGGGTAGAAATCATGTCTATAGGATCTGTTGTTTTAGATTATGCATGTTTAATTCTGCATTTTAGATATCATGTTATTAGGGTCTAAATGGTTAAAATCAGATATCATTAAAATCAGTACCCCTTCGTAGAAATCATGCCTATAGGAACTAAAAATGGCCACAATAGAAATCATGTCCACAGGATCTGTTGTTTTAGATTATGCATGTTTAATTCTGTATTTTAGATACCATGTTATTAGGATCTAAATGGTTAAAATCAGATATCATTAAAATCAGTACCCCTTCGTAGAAATCATGCCTATAGGAACTAAAAAATGGCCACAATAGAAATCATGTCTATAGGATCTGTTGTTTTAGATTATGCATGTTTAATTCTGCATTTTAGATATCATGTTATTAGGATCTAAATGGTTAAATTCAGTACCCCTTCGTAGAAATCATGCCAATAGGGATTCCCAAAGTAAGTAAAAAAAATCTGGTTCGTTTCTATTCACATTCAATGTTAGATATCATGTCCATAGGGTTTAAAATCAGCAATAGTAGATACCATCGCCTGCAGAATCTGAAACTAGTCTGTTTTAAAATTAGCTTATTCTGAATCAGTTTTAAATAATCTAATTTCCTTATTTAACGAGGTCTAGCAAGCATGCCTATAGGGTCTCAAACCATTCGTTTAAAGTTGTTCTGCTTTGCCACACTTCTAAATCAGTAAGTAGATACTATGTTCCTAAAAGCTCACCCAAACACTTAGGCAAACCTTAGGGTAATAACAATGAAATTGAATCCGCCTTTTCAAATTGCTACAACCAGCAGGCAGGCCTGATTCGGACTTCTTATCTGAGTTATGTATTAAGCTGGTCTACTTCAACAATTGAACTCCCATCGTCTTTAGTATTTTTAATCGGACCTTAAATGTATGTGCAAGTCATGCTATTTATGTATTTGTTTGAGGAGGTATCCATGAGCCTTTACTCGTTTACATGTTTCCCTTAACATCCAGTATTATTTGTTTTTGTATGTCGCCTTAGATTTTTACCTTTTGAAACCAAAATCAGCCTAATATCCCTCCCCTTTAGGAATAGTAGTCCTAAATTCCTCTGGGACTGATAGGAATGGGACAGGTGATAGCACGCAATAGCGATCGAGACCAATCCGCGCTTTAATACCTTAACGGGGTGGGAAGGGTAGATATGGATATGATGACCGGTGTGCTAATACCATGTGTAGCCCCTCTTCTGAGGAGTGATTACCGGGTATTGCATTGATGTGATCCATATTTTTAATAAATCTAGGACCCCCTTTCCCTTTATTTGCAAACTTCTTTTAAAACTTTCTTTTAATTGTTCTGTCCCTTATGTGTTTAAATCCCCCTAATATTTGAGCCCACACTTGTCTATTTGCTAAAATTGCATAAATTCACAATCAACTGTCTGGCCGGGAACCACACTAGTGGATCCTGAGGGGTGCCTAACACCTTCCCCTTAGGATAATTTCAAGCCCTTACCCTATCTCTGGTTATTCAAACAAAACTTAGAATTGAACCCTATTAGTGTCCTAATGCACCTTAAATCATTAGGTGGCGACTCTTCAAATGCAAAACCCAGTTCCCAAAAGGAACGAGTTGTCCCATACCAAATGTCATAAACCCGATTTCGCGAGGAAAAGGGGGCGCGACAGGTATGCGTCAAACTTATCCAGGTGTGTTGACATGAAAGAAGGAAAGTTGATGTATATGAAAAGCCACGATTGTCACAATTTCTTGGAATCATTAATTTCAATTGTATTTAGTTCATTGCCTGAGAGAATATAGAGACCCATCATAGAGATAAGCTTGTTTTTTATAGACTTGTATTCTAACACATTAAGGGATGAAAACGTAATTTTCATGGAAAGTAATATTCCTTTAATCACAAGTAGACTAGGAAAATTTTTTCCATGTAGTTTCTTCAATGTAATGGAACATCTCCCGTTCACCTTGCACAAGAGGCATGACTTAGAGGACCAGTTCAATGAAGATGGATGTATCCCGTCGAGAGGTAATGACCATTAATTATTTTCTCTTTATGTATTTTGGTAAAAAGAATTCCTATCTAAAAGTGTGCTATGCAGGATTATTGGCAAATGTTAATGGACCGTTAAACAAAAGGCCAAGATTGAGGGATCAATATGTGAAGCGTATCTAGTTAGAGAAACCTCTCATTTTTGTTCGTATTATTTTGAGAATCATGTTTCATGATTGAGAAATAGGTCGAATTAGCATGATGATGAAGGTGATAATGATCCTTTGGCACCTCTATATCCATATTCAATCAACCGGGTAGAGGTCCGAAAAGTCATCAAAAAAGAAGTTGGACCGATAAGGAAAAAAATTGGCTACAAACCATCTATTGCTGAATTGCACCGAAGTTCAACAATTTTACAAGTAGGTTTGGAATTATACTATTAGCCTATGTGCATAATCTATTCTTATTTTAACTAATACACATTGTAAAAATGTCGGACAGTTACTTTGTGAGTCAGTTCGGTCATGATGATGTTTATCCAAGATTTTCAGAGTGGTTCAGAGATTATGTAAGTGCTAACTAATATGTAACAAAATTTTTATTATTTACATACTATATGAATTTTCTAACTTCTCGATTTTATTCAACTCTATATAGGTTCATAATCCAAATAATGGTATATGTGATCCATTTATATAGCTTGGGGACCTACCCCACAAGTCTAAACCATGTCTACGTATTTTGTCAATAGATACAAGTTTCATACGGAAGAATGGTCTAAAAATAAGAAAACCATTAATAGAGGGGTGTGGGTGAAAGGTTGTGATGGTGACCAAGGTAGGGATATTGATTATTATGGTGTGCTCCATGAGATTTTAGAAATAGAGTATGTTGGTTGGCCAAAGAAAAGGTTGGTACTTTTTCGATGCAAGTGGTTTGATCTCGCACCAAATAGAGGTATAAAGGTACACCCACAATAAAAAATAGTAAAAGTTAAGCATGCGAAGGAGTACGAAAGCTATGATCCATTTATTATCGCACAAAATGGGAAGCATGTGTATTACGCTCCTTATCCGTCGACGTGTAAAAATAAGACTGAATAGTGGGTAGTTATTAAAACTAAGCCAGTTGGATGAGTGGAAGCTGATGATATACTAGTTGTAGCATACCAAAATGATATATCAAGTGTTCAACAAATTATGGATAATGAATTAGAGTATGAGCTGCATAGTGAAGGCATATACGAAGAAGCTGATATGTCAGTTGAACAAGATTATGAAATTGGGACATCTATGGCTAAGCTGGGTAAGTATTTATTTGTTTATTTTAATTAATTATAAATATAGGTTTTAACATGTTTAATTTAATGCAGGTTTGATCCTTGTACTCAAGCTATGAAAGTTGTAGTTGAATCAGCGTGTTCATTTTATCATGGAACTTGGAGGTTCTGGTCAGATGTTCCATGGAGCATTAGGGACAGGAAGTTTGATGAATTTAGGGTAAAATAAATTATTTATTTTTCAACTCACATTTAATCAATCTAACAAATTAATTATCTGCAGATGAAGTGTGCTTGGCCAGTCGAACGTGAGGTAGAGGTACGAGGCGTCTTTTTTAAGAAATATGCTGATAGATTGTCTGATATGCTTCGAGAAGTTCAAGATAAGAATGAGATACCAGGTTGGATTACTGAGGATATATGGACTAAACTAACTGAGTATTGGGCCTTTCCGGAATTTCAAAAGAGAAGTAAATTGGCAAAGGCAGCCTGTTTGTCCGACAAAGGTGACTCCTTGCACAGGGGGGATTCAATAAGTATGGGGGCTCATCGAAGAAGATTGGTACGTGTTTATTATACTAGTTTAGTCCTGGATGTTAGATAATCATAGAACTAAAGATTTTATTTATGAATATCAGTGAAACATAGGCTCAAAATCAATTGGCGATCCTATTTTACTTAATTAACTAATACAAATTCAATTGGTACTCCTATTATTAGAACATTAAGTAGCAAATTAATCACAACTATTAATTGAACATGAAGGAGCAAATTAAAGGTAAAGTCCTAAACGAGCTTTTCTTGTTGCTGCTGGTTATGCCTTCACATTTAAATTATCCTCTCTCCATCAATGGTTTCACAAACATAAGAACAGTTAACTGATCATACAAAAAACGACTAAGTTTGCTTATTTCCTTTTGAAGTTAACTGATCATTTTGAAGTTTCATAGAATATCACTTTAATTTTGCTTTTTTCCTATGTTGTTTATCTCATAAGAACAATTAATTTCGCTTTGTTTCAGTATAATTTTGAAGTTTCACAGACATAGCACTTTAATTTGAGAATAGTTAACTGATCATTTAGAAGTTTCATAGAATAGCACTTTAATTTTCTTTTTTCCTATGTTATTTATCTTATAGGAACAGTTAATTTTGCTTTGTTTCAGTATATATTTGAAGTTTCATAGACATAGCACTTTAATTTGAGAACAGTTAACTAATCATTTTGAAGTTTCATAGACATGGCACTTTAATTTTGCTTTTTTCATGTGTTGTTTATCTCTTATGCATCAACCAAGAAGATAAATTCTCTAGCAATAGCTATTGTATTTGTAAATATTTAATGATTTGGTGAAATAAACAAATATTGTCCCTAGTGAAAAAATAAAAAAATTTAACAAAAAAGAAATTATTGCATTAAATGGTATTTAACAGGAAAAGCTTTAAAAAGACCAGTTACTCAAAATGAGGTATTTGAGGATACAAATATGAAGAAGCTACGGGATGGAACAAAGACAACTTGGATCAAGCCATGAGCTGAGATAACCTATGTAAGATTTTCAAGATACTTTTTAATTTTTTTCTTAATTAAATTTGTTCATATAATAGTTGTAACTTTTTTGCAGAATACTTTCAAACAATTCTTGGAGGAGTTCATTCAAATCCAACAAACCGATGATCAAGGAAAGCCAATCCAACCATCCCAAGAGGATTATATGGACTTGTGGACTAAGGCGGCTGATGGTGTACATAAGGGAAGAGTCTACGACCTTGGATCAGAGTTTAGTTTTAGTCATCGGTCTTTTGGAATGTTTGGTGGCTCTTCTTCCTCAAGGTCCTCAATTATTCAGGATGAGTCTGAGTTATTGAATAGAAGAATAGTAGAGATTACTGAGTTGTATGCACAGGAAAGGGTTGCGCGGGAGGATGAGGCAAACTGAAGGGAGTTAGAAGGTAGGCGGAGGGAGGAAGAAATGAGTCAAAAGGATGCTGCATTTACACGTGTTACTAGTGAAGTTGATAGCCTCAAGGCCCAGCTAAACTCCCTCTTAGCATCTGGTGCATTTCCTCTGCCATGTTCTCCATCACGCTCTAAAAAGACTAAGGAGTAGTTTCTTATATTAATCAGATTTTAGGTGGGACTAGAATGTTGGATATTATGTATCAATTGGATGGGATTGAATGCTTAATTTCTTATTTGAATGTTTAGTTGCATTATTGGTTTACCGTATTTTCTGTTTTAGTTGGATGTTTATGAAATGAATCAGAATCATTGCTGAATTTTATATGTGAATGTTTAATTGTATTTAGGCTTGTTGTTGGTGGTTGTATTTTTGGTTTGGCAGGTGGTGTAGTATAAAAGGATGCACTGTGCACAAAAATATTTTTCAGATTTCCCATTGACTTCCCACTGAATCCATGGGAAGGTTCTTCCTTTTAGTTATAGAACTTGCATAATTCGCAATGATATCGGTGGGAAAGTTCATACGTTTTTTCAGAATTTGCATTTATCCCACTGATATCGATGGGAAAGTTCATACTTTTATTTTCAGTATTTGTATATTTCACACGGATACTTGTAGGAAATTTCATACTTTATTTTCAGAATTTGAATATTTCCCACGGATATTGGTGGAAAAGTTCATCCTTTATTTTCCGAATTTGCATAATCCCCAGTGAAAACTGTGGGAAAATTTGCACATTTATTTCTAGAATGACATATTTTTCCGACTGATATCGGTGGGAAATTATACTTTTATGTTCCCAATATGTATTTTTCCCATAAAAAATGGTGGGAATGTTTCTTTGTTTACAGTACATGCATTTTTTCCTATGACGACCCAAAGGGGTCATCACCTGTTTTCTTACTCATTCCGTGCTTCCGAGGCCTTGAAAACCTCATTTAGGGTTGCCTCGATTTACGTGCGCAGTCCGGGCGCGTAGCCGAAAAGCTTAAATATGAATTCTGTGAGAAAAATGCTAAATTTTGATATTAATTTGAATAAACTTGACTTCGGTCAACTTTTTGGGTAAACGGGCCCGGACCCGTGATTTGACGGTCCCGGAGGGTCCGTAGGAAAATAAGGGACTTGGGCGCATGCCCGGAATCGAATTCCGAGGTCCCAAGCCCGAGAAATAAATTTTTGTGTGAAATTGTTTTTTGGAAATGATTAAGGAAAATGAAAATGAAATTTGATTAAAAGATTGTGGTATCGGGCTCGTATTTTGGTTCCGGCGCCTGGTACAAGTCTTACATATGGTTTAAGCGCTTTCTGTAAAGTTTGGTTGAAATCGGATGTCGTTTGACGTGTTTCAGACTTAAAATGGAAAATTGATGTTTTATGAAAAGTTGGAAGAAATCATGAGTTTTGAGGCTTGATCCGTTGTTTTTGATGTTATTTTGGCGATTTGATCGCACGGATGAGTCCATAGGATGTTTTTGAGGTTGTGTGCATATTTGATTTGGAGCCCCGAGGGATCGGGTGAGTTTTGGATAGGTGTCGGATTGCATTTCTCATTTTGGAAAAATCTGGTATCAGCTGATCTGCAGGATTCGCATTTGCGAAGCCAGAGTTCGCAAATGCGAAGGTCCAGCTATCGCAAATGCGGCCAAGGTTCGCAAATGCGAAGCCAAACATCGCAAATGCGATGGTCACTGGTTCGCAAATGCGAGACCCAATTCGCAAATGCGAACGTCCCCTGGTTGGCCTGAGTTCGCAAATGCGAATAGTACTGTCGCATTTCCAAAGTCTGCAGGGTTCGCAATTGCGAACCCAACTTCGCATTTCCCACATCTGCAACCTGCATTTTTCTTACTTAGACATATTTTAAGTCATTTTTCACCCCACTTTCAAAATACAACTCCTTAGGCGATTTTTCAAGAACAAGTTTCATCCCAAATCATTTGTAAGTCGATTTTACTTAACTCTTTCAATCATTAACATCATTTAACATGTTTTCAACTTAAAATCAATGATTTTCATGGGAGAAATTGGGGGTTTTGAGTAGAACCTAGGTTTTCTATAAATTGGGGATTTGGACCTCAATTTGAGGTCCGATTTTAAAACAAATTGCATATTTGAGTTCGTGGGGGAATAGGTAACCGGGTTTCGGTTCGAACCTCGGGTTTTGACCACGTGGGCCCGGGGGCAATTTTGGAATTTTTGGGAAAAATTTGTGAAATTCATTTTTATGCATTCAAATCGATTCATTTAGTGTTTATTAATGTAATCAAGTAATTTGTGGCTAGATTCGAGCGGATTGGAGGTGGAATTACGGGGTAAAGCCATAGTTGAGGCTTGAGTTGAGTTCAAGGCATCGAGGTAAGTGTTTGGTTTAACCCTAGCTTGAGGGAATAGGAGTTGAGTCTTATTTGATGCTTGCTAATTGTCGAGTACGATGTATAGGCATGGTGACGAGTATCTATACATTGGTGTCTAGCATGACCGTGAGTCCTTATTTTGCGAATAGTTTGGTTGTTGATATGCCTTCCATGCTTAATTGATGACTCCTATATGTTGTAAAGACCTTGTGAAAGAAATTGTGATTTTGAAACTTAGTGGAGCATTGGCTCGGGTTGAAATACAAATTGCGAAGGTTTATGAGATAAGTAACTCTTCGGAGCATTGGCTCAAGTGATAATGTGAACTATGAGACGAAAGTGAAAGAAAGAAAAGAGTAATGATTTATTCCCTTGCCGGGGTGTTGTTGGTTATTGATGTTGTACCCTTGCCGGGTCTTTAAATTGTTGTTGTGTACCATTGCCGGGACTTCTATTGTTGTGGTATTATTTTCCCTTGCCCTTGTTTGTGATTGTTGATCGGGTGAGGAAGAGTGTTAAAGCACGAAAGGCGTGCCGTGCGGTGAATGATGTATATGGATCGGGTTGCGCGCCGCAACAATGTTAATGATATTTATGGATCGGGTTGCACGCCGCAACAATGATATTTATGGATCGGGTTGCACGCCGCAACAATGATATTTATGGATCGGGTTGCACGCCGCAACAATGATATTTATGGATCGGGTTGCACGCCGCAACAGTGTTGTTAAATATTGGGATCGGGTTGCACGCCGCAACAATCATTGATACTAGTGTGTATATTTTTGGGTATTGGTTTCTTGTCCGCTGTAAATTCCAAGCTGCCCTTAGATAGTTATTCTGGATTTACTATTAATACTGTTATCTCCCCACAGCATGCTTCCTCCCCCCCCCCCCAATACTGTTTACTTGACTTGTATTTTCGATTCCGCTGTATATAGATATATAATTGTACAGGTTTATGTGGTAGTCCAGTCTAGCCTCGTCACTACTTCGCCGGGGTTAGGCTAGGCACTTACCAGCACATGGGGTCGGTTGTGCTGATGCTACACTCTGTGCTATTTGCACAGGTCCAGGTTTCGAGCAGCAGCAACAGCATTAATACGGGAGCAGGCCTTCAGTCCAGCGGGACCCGAGGTAGCCTTGCAGGCGTCCGCAGGCCCGGCGTCTCCCTTATTCTCTCTTATTAGTCTGTTGCCTCTTTGTATTCGAGACAAACAGCTTATGTGCTCTTTCAGACATTTGTATTTAGTATTCCTTAGCAGTTCGTGAGTATTGTGACACCAGTCTTGGGTAGAGGCTTATATTGACTATTCCGCATTTTGATTCAGTTTCTA
Source organism: Nicotiana attenuata (assembly GCF_001879085.1). Taxonomy (NCBI): domain Eukaryota; kingdom Viridiplantae; phylum Streptophyta; class Magnoliopsida; order Solanales; family Solanaceae; genus Nicotiana; species Nicotiana attenuata. The sequence continues at coordinate 60,899 of NW_017674011.1, forward strand.
TAATTAAGACTTCCGCTACTATTAAATTTCGTTATTTTGATATTGTTGCCATAAATTGTTAAAAGGGACTATGTTGTAAACGAAAGGTAATTAAATTTGGCTTGCCTAGCTTCTACGAGTAGGCGCCATCACGACTCCCGGGGGTGGGAAATTCGGGTCGTGACATTTCCACCCCTTCCCTGGAAAATATATTAAAATAATAAATATTACTAATAATACTTTCCACAGAATTATAATGCAAATTAAATAGTAGGTACTACTATTCTCTCTTCTCTCTCAACGCATGATGGCGTGCTCCTACTAGTGTACGCTGGTCAACAATGGTGAGGGGTAGGCCGAAGTGAAATGCAACTATGATTCAGCTTGTGGATTATACAGGGACTAGCAACAATACTCAAATCATTGAAACGTAGAGTGCTTAGATCGCCGATGCGAAGAAAACTCTAATGGAATAGTGGGAGTCATGAAGGAAGGTATGAAAACACCCCCTACTATGAGTCCTTTACCGATGATTAATAGTGCAAAGATAACTACTGGTAATCATTTGAAGGACATTAACCCTAGCTCAAGAAAATTAATGATGTTCCGCCAAAAATGCATATATTTAACCATTATTGTCTCACATTCTAGTACTTTTAATCATCTTTTGAGTATTAATTATATTACTTTGTGCTTATATATTATATTTTAACTCTGTAGGAATAAAGCAGTATGAAGACGAAGAGATTTGAAGCAAAATTGAATAAAATACGGAAGAAAAAGAAAGAAATTAAAATAATAAAACGTGAGGAGACAAAGGGGGGGAGACACCTTTGGTGTTTGTCCCCCTACTGGAAGACAATAAAAAATTGAATACAATTGAGAAAGTATTTGAAGCTAAGCAAAAATGTTACTGCCTCCAGCGCGAGGCGCTTCCCTGGACGCTGGTGACGGGAAACTTCTTCAACTTTTCCCGTGTCAAGGTTATTTCGGCCCAGACCCCCCCCCCTCCCCCAACTCGTATAAAAGCAAGTCTAAACATAATTTGAAGAATATCTAACATACTTTGAAGGAGAATTCACGTGGAGGAGCACACACCACGCTTTAGGAGAAGGCTACGAGTAATATTAACCCCGTGCATGCGAGCAATTCAGTAGCAATTACTGGTAATTTGGAGGAAATTGGGGATAGGAAAGAGTATGATAAAAGCAAAGACAAATTGCCAGTTGAGAATACAGAGCAAGACCAAAAGAAGTGGGCAACTTTGTTTGCGGGGAACAGATTGGCAGCGAAAGTAATGGATCTAAGTTTCATTGCACCAACCATAAGAAATGGTGAAGTAATAGTTGAATTATGCAAGGAAGAAGTGGAAGAGGAGACACAGAAATGGAAGCAAGCCTTGATCCTCTATGTCGTTGGAGGAGCCCCAAATATAGGAGCTATGGAACGTTTTATTGCTTCAGCATGGAATTTTGCACAAAGCCAAAAGTATATTTCCATAATGATAGGTATTTTGTGGTAAGATTTAACTCAAGAAGTTACTTATGACTAGATCCCTGAGTTTTGTCATACCTGTATGCAAGTTGAACACAAGTGCAACAAAGGAGAGCAGCCAGCACAGAAACCTAAGCCTAAGTAGCAAAAGCAGAAACAAGAGTGGCAGTGTCACGACCCCAAATCGGACCCGGACGTGATGGCGCCTCTCGAGAAACAAGGCCAGCCGACACAAATCCCCAAACCAATTGACAGTTATAATAATAATTAAATAAGTCATTAATAAGTGATAAATCCCAAAATAGAGTAAAGTAGAACAAATGCGGAAACAAACACAGGCCGACATCGGGGTGTCACCAGTCGTGAGGATCTCTAATCCGTCTAAGAATATGAAAAGACAACATAGTCTAATACAAAACTAGAACAAGCGAAATAAAGGTAGGAAGGAGAAACATTGGGTTGCGAACGCCGAGCGGCTACCTAGTCAACTCCAAACAAGCCTGCTGGAAGCAAATCAGCCCTCGCTAGCGTGACCCGAGACTCCTGAATCTGCACATAGGGATGCAGGGAGTAATGTGAGTACGCCAACTCAGTAAGTAATAAAAGTGAAGGCAGCTGAGCGATAAGAAAACACGTAAATACACAACAAAATGCTACAATGAGGCAGTGTAAAACCAGTACAATATGGTAAAACAGTGAAAGCTCATGAAAACTTCTTAGTTCAGTAAAACCTCTTTAAATCATCTTTCAGCAGTTCAAATGAGTGAATGAAAACAAGTAGGAAAGATAGAAACAATATTCAGCCCCTCGGGCAAAATACCAACAGAACCAGCCCCTCGGGCTATCTCACAATCACTCGTACCATCCCCTCGGGCAATAACATGGAACAACATCAGCCCCTCGGGCCATATCACATCACAAACTGGGTACATGCGCTCACTGGGGGTGTACAGACTCCGGGAGGGGCCCCTTACGGCCCAAGCGCAATAACAAGCCATCTCGTGGCATAATCAACAGGCTCTCGGCCTCATATCAATCACAAGCCACCCCGTGGCACAATAAATCAGGTGCACAGCCTCTCATATATCACAAATCAGTGTAACACGCTGCGGCGCGCAGCCCGATCCCATAACATCCTCACAACACAGGCCCTCGGCCTCACTCAGTCAGAACTCACTCAAGCCCCTCGGGCTGACAGTAAAATAAGTACTCAGCTTAAAATATCATTTATGAAATCAGGAGGAGTGAATAAAATCGAGTTATGAAAATAGTAAGAACATAGCATGACTGAGTGTAATATTAAATCGGAAACAGTGAGGAAAATAGTAGTAGAAGCCCCTAAGGGTCCAAACCATCGGCACAAGGCCCAGACACGGCATTTAGCCCCAAACACAATAATATTTTCCAAAACATAACAATATCAAGTAGTTTTCAAGTAAAATACGCAACTTAATAGTCGTAGGGGATGTACCAAGTCACAATTCCCAACGGTGCACGACCCCACGCTCATCATCTAGCGTGTGTGTCACCTCATGGTAGCACAACGATGTGAAATCCGCGATGCCTTTGCCTCTCGTCTCGGCCTCAACTCGCGTCGAATCTAACCAAAATCAGAATCATGACGTCAAAATATGCTAAGGGAACGAAGCCCATGCGAAAATAATCAAATTACGACACGAATCCCGAAATTAACCAAACCCGACCGCCGGGCCCATGTCTCGGAATCCGACAAAATGAACATCAATGGAATCCTTATCTTCCCACGAGTTCATGCATATCAAATTTACCAAAATCCAACCACAATTGACCCTTCAAATCCCAAATTCTAGGTCTCCAATTCCAAGCCCTAGTTTCTTCAATATTTACCCACCAATTTCTATAAATTTCAAGCTTAATCAATGAAATAACACCATAGGAACGAGTTTTAGGTTCAAAAATTTTACCTCAATGAAGTTCCCTCTGATTGCCTCTTCAAAATCTTCCCAAAAGCTCCAAAAACCGCTTTAAAAATGTGAAGAAAGTCTAAAAATCGCGAAGGATGAAATATATACCTTCTGAACCAGGGATTCTGCACCTGCGGTCCATTCCCGCTTCTGCGAAACCGCTTCTGCGGTCTAACCCACCGCTCCTGCGATTTTCACTTAACGGCCTGGGACCGCACCTGCGGTCGCATTCTCGCACCTGCGCCATCGCAGATGCGTCCAGATGCCTGCTTCTGCGGCTCCGCCTGACTCACCTCTTGGCTGCTTCTGCGGCTTGCGGGAGTCGCACCTGCGGCCTCCCAACCGCAGATGCGGTTATGACAACAGCCATAAAACTTCAGCTGCCAAACTTGAACTCCAAAACCCCCCATCAACCATCCGAAATTACCCCGAGGCCCCCGGACCTCAACCAAAAGCACGAACAAGTCATATACCACTATCCAAACTTATACAAATCTTCAAAACACCTCAAACAACATCGAATCAACCAAATCACATCGGATTCAAGCCTAAGGTTCCAAAAATCTTCCGAATTACGCTTTTGATCAAAAAGTCTATCAAACCACGTCCGAATGACCTGAAATTTTGCACACACATCCCAAATGACACAGCGGACCTACTGCAACTCCCAAAATTCCATTCCGACCCCTATATCAAAATCTCACCTATCAACCGGAAAACGCCAAAAATCCATCTTCGCCAATTCAAGCCTAAAGCTACTCTGGACCTCCAAAACTCACTCCGATCACACTCCTAAGTCTCAAATCGCCTTCTGAAACTATCCGAATCATCGGAATTCACATCCGAGCCCTTATTCACATAAGTCAACATCCGATTGACTTTGCAACTTAAGTTTACTCAAAAGAGACTAAGTGTCTCAAACCTTACCAAAACCATTCCGGATTAGTACCGACTAACTCGATACCACATAACACGGATAAACAAACCATAAGAAAGCATAAATGGGGAAAATCGAGCGGTAACACATAAAATGACCGGCCGGGTCGTTACATCCTCCCCCTCTTAAACAAACGTTCGTCCTCGAACGGGTCAAGAAACATACCTGAAGTCTTGAATAGGTGAGGATATCTGCTCTGCATCTCCCGCTCGGTCTCCCAGGTACCTCCTCCATGGGCCGACCTCTCCACTGCACCTTCACTGAAGCTATACCCTTTGACCTCAACTTTCGAACCTGACGCCCCAAAATAGCTACCGGCTCCACATCATAAGTCAAATCATCATCTAGCTGAACCGTGCCAAAATCCAGAACATGCGACAGATCGCCCATATACTTCTGAAGCATAGAAACATGAAATACCGGATGCACACTCGACAAGCTGGGTGGGAAGGCAAGCTCATAAGCCACCTCCCCAATCCTCCGAAGTACCTCAAAAGGCCCAATGAACCGAGGACTCAATTTACCTTTCTTCCCAAAGCCTCATATGGAGCCATCTGAATACTCGACTGGTACCTGTTGTTATAAGAAAACTCCGCGAGCCGTAGAAAATGATCCCATGACCCTCCAAAATCAATGACACAAGCGCGCAACTTGTCCTCCAATATCTGAATAGTGTGCTTGGACTGCCCGTCCGTCTGAGAGTGAAAATCTGTGCTCAACTCAACCTGAGTACCCAACTCTCGCTGTACCGACCTCCAAAACTGTAAAGTAAACTGAGTACCTCTATCTGAAATGATGGAAATTGGGATGCCATGCAAACGAACAATAACTGGATATATATCTCTGCCAACCGCTCTGAAGAATAGGTAGTACACATAGGAATGAAGTGCGCGGACTTGGTCAGCCGATCCACGATCACCCAAATAGCATCAAACTTCTTCAGAGTCTGTGGGAGCCCAACTACGATGTCCATGGTGATCCGCTCGCACTTCCACTCTGGAATATCCATCCGCTGAAGCAAGCCACCCGGTCTCTGATGCTCATATTTCACCTGCTGACAATTGAGACACCAAGTTACAAATCCTACAATATCCTTCTTCATTCTTCTCCACCAATAATGCTGTCTCAGATCCTAATACATCTTCGCGGCACCCGGATGAATAGAATACCGCGGGCTATGAGCCTCCTCTAGAATCAACTCTCGAAGACCATCCACATTGGGCACGCATATCCGGCCCTGCATCCTCAATACCCCGTCATCACCAATGGTCACATCTCTGGCATCGTCGTGCTGAACCCTGTCCTTGAGGACAAGCAAATGAGGGTCATCATACTGGGGCTCTCTGATGCGATCAAATAAGTAAGACCGAGAAATCACACAAGCCAATACCCGACTGGGCTCCGAAATATCCAACCTCACGAACCGATTAGCCAAGGCCTGAACGTCAACTGCAAGAGGTCTCTCCCCAACAGGAATATATGCCAAACTCCCCATACTCACCGCCTTCCGGCTCAAAGCATCGGCCACCACATTGGCCTTTCCCAGGTGATACAAGATAGTAATATCATAATCCTTTAGCACCGCTCCAACCATCTCCGCTGCCTTAAATTGAGATCCTTCTGCTTGAACAAGTGCTGGAGGTTACGATGATCCGTAAATACCTCGCAAGACACACCAAACAGATAATGCCTCCAATCTTCAACGCGTGGACAATGGCAGCCAACTCCAAATCATGAACAGGGTAGTTCTTCTCATGGGGCTTCAACTGACGAGAAGCATAAGCAATAACTCTACCCTCCTGCATCACTACACATCCAATACCCACTCTCGAAGCATCACAATACACTGTATATGAACCTAAAGCTGATGGCAATACTAATACTGGGGTTGTGGTCAAGGCAGTCTTGAGCCTCTGGAAGCTCTCCTCACACTCATCAAACCACTGAAATGGAGCACCCTTCTGAGTCAACTTGGTCAAGGGCGATGCGATAGATGAGAATCCCTGAACAAACTGGCGGTAATAACCTGCTAAACAAAGGAAGCTGCGAATCTCTATGGCTGAGGACGGTCAGGGCCAACTCTGAACCGCCTCTATCTTCTTCGATCAACCTGAATACCCTTGTTGGACACCACGTGTCCCAAGAAAGCCACTGAACTGAGCCAAAACTCACACTTGGAGAACTTTGTATAAAGTTTCTCCTCCCTCATTCTCTGCAACACCACTCTCAAATGCTCCGCGTGCTCCTCCTGACTACGCGAGTATACCAGAATATCATCAATGAAAACAATAACGAACGAGTCGAGATAAGGCCGGAACACGCTGCTGGGGCATTGGTTAGCCCAAAAGACATCACAAGGAATTCATAGTGACCATATCGGGTCCTGAAAGCTGTCTTGAGAATATCCGAGTCCCTAATCTTTAGCTGGTGATACCCTGAGCGAAGATCAATCTTGGAGAACACCCTCGCTCCTTGAAGCTGGTCGAACAAATCATCAATACGAGGCAGGGGATACTTGTTCTTAATTGTGAACTTGTTCAACTGCCTGTAATCGATGCACATCCTCATGGTGCCATCCTTCTTCTTCACGAACAGAACAGGTGCACCCTACGGCGAAACACTAGGATGAATGAACCCCTTATCGAGGAGCTCCTGAAGCTGCTCCTTCAACTCCTTCAACTCCGCTGGTGCCATATGATACGGTGGAATAGAAATGGGCTGAGTACCCGGCACCAGATCAATACCAAAATTGATATCCCTGTCTGGTGACATGCCCAGCAGGTCTGCAGGAAACACATCTGGAAAATCCCTCACAACTGGAATAGAATCAATGCTGGGAGTCTCTGCACTGACATCTCTCACAAATGCTAAGTATGAAAGACAACCTTTCCCAACCATACGCTGGGCCTTCAAGAATGAGATTACCTTGCTGGGAACATAATTAGACAAACCTCGGCACTCAATCCGTGGCACACCCGGCATAGCTAACGTCATTGTCTTGGCATGACAGTCCAAAATAGCCCGGCATGGAGATAACCAATCCATGCCCAATATCACATCGAAGTCTAACATGCATAACAACAGAAGATCCACTCGGGTCTCTAGATCCCCAATAGACACAACACACGATCGGTATACACGGTCTACCACAACAGTATCGCCCACCGGAGTAGAGACATGAATAGAAGAAACGAGGGACTCGCAGGGCGTATCCAAATAATGGGCAAAGTAAGTGACACATAAGAGAAAGTAGATCCAGGATCAAATAACACAGAGGCATCTCTGCGGCAGACTGAGACAATACTTGTAATCACCGCATCAGCATCAGGTCTAGCTGGAAGTGCATAGAAACGGGCCTGACCACCACCGGATCGACCTCTCCCTCTTGGGCGACCCCTAGATGACTGTCCTCCGCCCCTAGCTGTCTGGGTAGATGGTGAAGTAACTGGTGCCGAAGTCGATGGCTGACCTCTCTGCTGAGATGAACCCCCAAGGCGACGAGGACACTGCCTCCACATATGTCCCAACTCTCCACACTCATAACGACTCCCTGGTGCCGGAGACGGGGATTGAAGGGGACCCCTTGCACCAGAATGACTAGCAGACGCACCTGGCGTAGAAGAGTCTTGAACTGATGGAGCACGGGACGAACCCTGGGTTGGAAGGGCATTGAGTGAGGAATGACCCTGCTGAGAACCGTGAGAACCATGGCCCGATGATGCCCCACGATAACCTAGGCGAGCTGACTGAGCATGCCTGAATGGGCAGCCTCTGCCGTGCTAAAACTGACCCCTCGAAGGAGCACCCCCAAAACTACCAGATCCTCGAGGCCTCTTGGCCTCCCTCTCCTTTCGCTCTTGGCGACGAACTGACTCAATCTCACTAGCAATATCAACAACCTCCTCAAACATAGCACCTGACACCCTCTCCCTGGTCATGAGAATCCAAAGCTGATATGTGAGGCCATCAACGAACCTCCTGATCCTCTCTCTCTCTGTAGCAACCAACCAAATAGCATGACGAGCTAACTCGGAGAACCTCATCTCGTACTGTGTAATAATCATGTCCCCCTGTCGCAACTGCTCGAACTACCTACGCAGCTCCTCCCTGCGGGACTGTGGCACATACTTCTCCAAAAAGAGAGCGGAGAACTGCTGCCAGGTAAGGGGCGCCGCACCAACAGGCCTATGCCTCTCATATGCCTCCCACCAAGTGAAGGCATCTCTCGTAAACTGAAAAGTTGTGAATGCGACCCCACTGGTCTCCAGAATACCCGCGGTGCGAAGAATCCTCTGACATCTATCCAAGAAACCCTGGGCATCCTCGCCCTCTGCACCACTGAATGTCGGAGGCTGGAGTCTGCCAAATCTCTCCAATCTGTGTTGCTCGTCCTCTGGCATAACTGGAGCTACATAATCCTGGGCAGCTGCCACCGGCTAAGCTAGTGGTGCCTCCGGTGTCTGCAATCCCTGAACAACCTGATCGGGTGTGCGGGTGGCGGGAGTCTGAGTACCTCCCCCGGTCTGAGAAGTGGCTACGGTAGTAGAAACTGTGACCGCCTGAGCAAGACTCGTACACACGGTCAAGACCTGGGCCAAGGTCTCCTGAAGACCTGGAATCACAATGGGAACAGTTGGTGCCTGAGCTGGTGCTGCTGGAGCGTCCACAACTAGGACCTGATCCTGAACTGGGGCGGCTGATGGATCTGCAGGTGCTACCTTAGCTGCTGTGCGGGCCATACCTCTGCCCCTACCACGGCCTCGACCGCGTTCTCGGCCTCTAGTGGCCCCAGCTGGTGATACTGGTGGTTGTCCATCCTGACCGATCGCTCGTGTCCTCACCATCTGTGGGAGAATAGAATAACAGAAGTTTAGTACTCGGGTCAACAGATTCGCACGACAAGAATTTCAAGAATATGAAGTTTTCCTAAAGGTTCTGCAGCCTCCCGAGGATAAATACAGACGTCTCTGTACCGATCCGCGAGACTCTACCAAACCTGCTCATGACTCGTGAGACCTATGTAACCTAGGCTCTGATACCAACTTGTCACGACCCCAAACCGGACCCGGTCGTGATGGTGCCTCTCGAGAAATAAGGCCAGCCGACACAAATCCCCAAACCAATTGACAGTAATAATAATAATTAATTAAGTCATTAATAAGTGATAAAATCCCAAAATAGAGTATAGTAGAACAAATGCGGAAACAAAACACAGCCCAACATCGGGGTGTCACCAGTCATGAGCATCTCTAATCCGTCTAAGAATATGAAAAGACAACATAGTCTAATACAAAACTAGAACAAGCGAAATAAAGGTAGGAAGGAGAAACACTGGCTGCGAACGCCGAGCAGCTACCTAGTCAACTCCATACAATCCTGCTGGAAGCAAATCAGCCCTTGCTAGCGTGACCCGAGACTCCTGAATCTTCACACAGGGGTGCAGGGAGTAATGTGAGTACGCCAACTCAGTAAGTAATAATAGTAAAGGGAGCTGAGCGATAAGAAAACACGTAAATACACAGCAAAATGCTACAACGAGGCAGTGTAAAACCAGTACAATACGGTAAAATAGTGAAAGCTCATGAAAACTTCTTAGTTCAGTAAAACCTCTTTAAAACATCTTTCAGCAGTTCAAACGAGTGAATGAAAACAAGTAGAAAAGATAGAAACACAAATCAGCCCCTCGGGCAAAATACCAACAAAACCAGCCCCTCGGGCTATCTCACAATCACTCGTACTAGCCCCTCAGGCAATAACATGGAACAACATCAGCCCCTCGGACCATATCACATCACAAACTGGGTACCTGCGCTCACGAGAGGTGTATAGACTCCGGGAGGGGCCCCTTACGGCCCAAGCGTAATAACAAGCTCGGCCTCATATCAATCACAAGCCACCTCGTGGCACAATAAATCAGGCCCTCGGCCTCTCATATATCATAAATCAGTGTAACACGCTGCGGCGCGTAGCCCGATCCCATAACATCCTCACAACACAGGCCCTCGGCCTCACTCAGTCAGAACTCACTCAATCCCCTCGAGCTGACAGTAAAACAAGTACTCAGCTTAAAATATCATTTATGAAATCAGGAGGAGTGAATAAAATCGAGTTATGAAAACAGTAAGAACATAGCATGACTGAGGGTAATATTAAATCGGAAACAGTGAGGAAAACAGTAGTAGAAGCCCCTAAGGGTCCAAACCATCGGCACAAGGCCCATGCACGGCATTTAGCCCAAACACAATAATATTTTCCAAAACATAACAATATCAAGCAGTTTTCAAGTAAAATACGCGACTCAATAGTCGTACGGGATGGACCAAGTCACAATCCCCAACGGTGCACGACCCCACGCTCGTCATCTAGCGTGTGCGTCACCTCATGGTAGCACAACGATGTAAAATCCGGGGTTTCATACCCTCAGGACAACATTTACAATCATTACTTACCTCTATCCGGTCGAAACTCTAGCCCGCGATGCCTTTGCCTCTCGTCGCAGCCTCAACTCGCGTCGAATCTAACCAAAATCAGAATCATGACGTCAAAATATGCTAAGGGAACGAAGCCCATGCGAAAATAATCAAATTACGACACGAATCCCGAAATTAGCCAAAACCGACCACGGGCCACGTCTCGGAATCCGACAAATTAATATCAATGGAATCCTTATCTTCCCACGAGTTCATGCATATCAAATTTAACAAAATCCAACCACAATTGACCCTTCAAATTCCAAATTCTAGGTCTCCAATTCCAAGCCCAAGTTTCTTCAATATTTACCCACCAATTTCCATAAATTTCAAGCCTAATCAATGAAATAACACCATGGGAACGAGTTTTAGGTTCAAAAATTTTACCTCAATGAAGTTCCCTCTGATTCCCTCTTCAAAATCTCCCCAAAAGCTCCAAAAACCGCTTTAAAAATGTGAAGAAAGTCTGAAAATCGCGAAGGATGAAATATACCTTCTGACCCAGGGATTCCGCACCTGCGGTCCATTTCCACTTCTGTTGAAGCGGTCTAACCCACCCCTCGTGCGGTATTCACTTAACGGCTTGGGACCGCACCTGCGGTCGCATTGTTGCACCTGCGCCATCGCAAATGCGTCCAGATGCCTGCTTCTGTGGCTCCGCCTGACTCACCTCTTGGCCGCTTCTGCGGCTTGCTTCCACATCTGCGGGAGTTGCACCTGCGGCCTCCCAACCGCAGATGCGGTTATGACAGCAGCCATAAAACTTCAGCTACCAAACTTCAACTCCAAAACCCCCCGTCAACCATCCGAAATCACCCCGAGGCCCCTGGGACCTCAACCAAAAGCATGAACAAGTCATATACCACTATCCAAACTTATAAAAATCTTCAAAACACCTCAAATAACATCGAATCAACCAAATCACATCGGATTCAAGCCTAAGGTTCCAAAAATCTTCCGAATTACGCTTTTGATCAAAAAGTCTATCAAACCATGTCCGAATGACCTGAAATTTTGCACACACATCCCAAATGACACAACGGACCTACTGCAACTCCCGGAATTCCATTCCAACCCCTATATCAAAATCTCACCTATCAACCGGAAAATGCCAAAAATCCATCTTCGCCAATTCAAGCCTAAAGCTACTTCGAACCTCCAAAACTCATTCCGATCACACTCCTAAGTCTCAAATCACCTCCCGAAACTATCCAAATCATCGGAATTCACGTCCGAGCCCTTATTCACATAAGTCGATATTCGGTTGACTTTTCCAACTTAAGCTTACTCAAAAGAGACAGAGTGTCTCAAACCCTACCAAAACCATTCCGGATTCGTACCGACTAAACTGATACCACATAACACAGATAAACAAAGCATAAGAAAGCAGAAATAGGGAAAACGGAGCAGTAACACATGAAACGACCGGTCGGATCGTTACAGGCAGCCCAAAGCTATTCTAAGTGATAAGATGGAGCAGACACATGCAGTACCTAACAATAGTAGTGAGGTAGCAATGGTTGCTGGTGATACAAACAGCAAACTTGTTAGCTCACCTAGAAGGCTAGTTAGATGGGAGGAGGAGCATACTTGGAAAAAAGCCACAGGGAAATCAGTAACTCGAAACAAGGAGAAACCAGGAGATGATGCAGTCAGCATGATCAATGGGTTCAACATATCAGCAAAATCTGGATTATAGCTAAAATTTCCAAGGCAAATGGGTGAGGGTACAAGTAGGCAGAGTAGTCAAAAAGGAGATGAAGGATATCCACAATCCCTATTTATTCATGTATGAAGCTTGTTACATGGAATATTAGGGGATTTAATAAGATCTCTAGACAGAAAGAGGTTAAGAGGTTTATAAGGAGCAACAAAGTAAATATGATAGCATTACTTGAACATAAAATAAAAGAGCCGAAGACTATGCAAATAATAAGGAAAATCACTCCAGGGTGGGATTGCTTGGCCGACTATGAACATAGTATTAGAGGAAGGATTTGGTTATTATAGGATACTACTAAGATAGAATGCTTGGAATTGGGAAGTCTTCTCAATTCATTCATACTGCAGTTCACATCAAAAGTATGAATATGAGATTCACTTTTACTGCAATCTATGTCCTGCATACATTGGAAGATAGGAGATGCTTATGGAGAGACTTAGCTGGTATGAATACTATGCAACAGAGCCCATGGCTAATCATGGGAGACTACAATGCTATCAGGTCAGGGGAGGATAGGCCAATTGGGAACCTTGTGCAAGAGCTGGAGATTTGAGATTTCAATAATTTCAATGATGATACTACTTAGGTAGAAATGAGAACTAGTGGAAGGAATTTCACCTGGACAAATGGGCACACATACAGAAAAACAGATAGAGCTTTGGTGAATGCTGAGTGGATGCTGCAAATGCCATACCTGGAAGTATGGGTAATGGATCCACGATGTTCTGATCACTCTCCTCTGAGTATTACATTTGAAGATAATGAAGATAAATTCCCCAAACCTTTCAAGTTTCTAAACCATCTAGCAGAACACAAAGACTTTCTATCCATAGTTAGTGGAGTATAACAAGGGAGTAATGAAGAAAATACTACGAAAGATGTGTGGAAGAGACTGAAAATGTGAAGCAAGCTATAAGAGATCTTAATAATGCAGAGTATAGTGTAGTAGGACAAAAGATTAAGATATATAGGAAGTAACTGTGTGAATTACAGGAAGAAATAAGGGACCCTGGACAATTTGAGAATATGGTTATAGGAAAAAAGGACACAAAGGTGCAAGTGGAAAATGGTTGGGGATGGAAGAAAGTATCATGAAACAAAAGTCTAGAGTACAATGGCTAAAGTTAGGAGATGCTAACACATCTTATTTCTTTGCAAGTATGAAAAATAAATATTCTCAGAACAAGATCAAGAGCTTAATAAGGAGCAATGGGGAAGTGGTGCAGACAAAACAAGAGATTGAAGAGGAAGTGCTTGATTTCTTTAAGCAACTACTGGATTAACAACTGAAAATTTGCCTGCTATTAATCCAGTAGTTATGAGGGATGGCCCAATGGTGAATAGGCAACAACAACTACAGCTAGTGACAGAAGTATCTAAAGAACGAATATACCAGGATCTGATTGGTATTAGTGATAGCAAAGCACCTAGTTGTGATGGATTCAATGCACTATTTTTCAAAAAGGCATGGCTTGTGGTTGAGGACAAAATAACATATGCAGTGATGAAATTCTTCTCACGTGATAACCTGTATCAGCCTATCAATTGCACAACAGTTACCCTGGTGCCTAAGGTAACAAATCCATCCATTTACTGAGTTCAGGTCAATATCTTACTGCACTCTCCTATACAAAATCATCTTGAAGGTGATAACAAATGGACTGCAGGGCATAATGGATGATATAGTAGATAGAAGTTAGTCTGCATTTGTGCCAAGCAGGTTGATAAATGACAACATATACTGAGTCATGAACTTATTAAAGAATATGGTAGGAAAGGATTATCTCCAAGATGCTTGTTTAAAGTTGATATGAAGAAGGCCTATGACTCTATTGAATGGGATTATATGGAACAAGTCCTAAAGAGTCTGCAAGTACCAAGAAAATTTGTTCAATGGATTATGAGATATGTGAGAAGTGTATCTTTTTCCATCATCATCAACGGGAAACATTCAACCCCATTTCCTACTAAAAAGGGATTGAGATAAGGTGATCCTTTGTCTCCTTACCTATTTGTATTGGCCATGAAATACTTAACCAGACTGTTGAAAACACTAAAGAGGAATACAAATTTTAACTATCACCCTAAGTGCGCTAAACTGAACATCGTACAACTCAGTTTTGCTGATTATCTTTTGTTGTTCTGTAGAGGTGATACTATATCTGTGCGGCTATTATATCAATGCTTTCAAGGGTTCTCACAAGCTTCTCGATTAGCTGCCAATGCTGAAAAAAGCTCCATCTTTTTTGGAGGAGTCAGGGAGGAAATACAACAGGAAATACTCCAAATGCTAGGTTTCTCATAAGGGACTCTACCAGTGAGATACCTGGGGGTGCCTTTGAGTACTAAAAGGCTATCACTGGTGCAATGTCAACCCCTTATTGAAAAAATGCTAGGGAGAATACAATCTTGGACTACTAGGTTTCTTTCCTATGCAACAAGAATCCAACTTATTAAGAGTGTGTTATTCTCCATACAAGTGTTTTGGTCTCAGATACTTCTACTGCCCAAGAAACTGATTCAATTAATTGAAAGCATGTGTAGAAGGTTTCTATGGACATGAGGTGTGGAGGTCACCAAGAAAGCACTACTGGCCTGGGACAGATTGTGTTGGCCAAGAGCAGCAGGTGGGTTAAACCTATTAGATATAGGCATATGGAATAAATCAGGTATCTGCAAGCTACTATGGAACCTATGCAAGAAGAAAGACAAAATGTGGGTTCAATGGGTCTATGTATACTATAAGAAGTACAATTCAATGTGGGGAGCTAAGTCAAAGCAAGCATTGTGGGTGATTCAGAAGATACTAAGAGCAAAGAAATACTTTGAGGAAGGTGGCTACTCAGAAGAAGAGGTATTGAGAATGGAAAAATTCCCAATCAAGGCCATGTATTTGAAACTTAGAAGAGAGTTTAGTAAAGTACCATGGAGAAGGATGATATGCAACAATGGTGGGCTACCTAAGTAGATATTCATCATATTTTTGGCTGCACACAGAAGACTGCTAACAAAAGACAGATTAAGGAGATGGGGCTACTTGAAAGATGCAACCTGCTCACTATGTCATAAAGAAGAAGAAACTATCGATCAATTATTCTTTAAATATTCATTCTCAACACAAGTATGGGCAACAATGCTGGACTGGCAGGGGATTCATAGACAGGTGATGGCTTGGGATCATGAATTGGAGTAGGCTGAACGACACTGTAAAGGAAGAAGCTCCAAAGCTGAAATCTACAGAATGACACTAGCTGGAAGCGTATACTATATATGGCAAGAGATGAATGCACGAATCTTTATGCAGCACAGAGGAATGATGCAACAATCACTCGTCCATTAACGTACGAAATACATTGTCGAGGGAACTTGAAGTAACGATTGAAGGGAAGGCAACTAGAGTTAAACTACTACCCTATTGTTCATATAGATATGTAAAAAGGTAGTTATGATAGGTAGGAGTAGCGGGAAAGGAAAGGATAGCTGAATCTGGGACTATTGTCTAGATCAGGCTATAAAAAGAATCAAATATGTACTTATTACTTGGTAAATAAAATTATTCTTTACCAAAAAAAAAAATACTTTCCACAGATTGTTGGTGGGAAACTTCATTATTTTTCCTATTAAATCTTCGCTGGAAAAATCGTGGGAAATTTCCCACTACTTCTCTGGGAAGTTTTTTCCGACCAGGCCTTTTCCTGGTGATTCTTTTCAGTAGGAATGCGATGTAAAAACTCGATTTTTCCACTGATTTCGCCGTGGGAAAACCATGTGTTTCTAGTACTGCCAATTTTATGGCTCAAAATGACAAAAAATGAGGTGCGGTCATGGCGAGGCAGTGACTATTATTCCTTAGGACATTTTTGATCGTCTGAAAAAATTTAAGGCGATCAAGGACGGTCGTCTAGGCCCATGTAGAAGGCGTGGGCTATAGCACACGAAAATCTGAGAATCGGGCGGAATTCCATGCTTATTGCCCTAAAATGCCAAAAAATGAGTAACGGTCATGGCGAGGTAGTAAGTATTGTTCCTTAGGTCATTTGTTATGGTCCGGCAAAATTTTAGGTGATCCGGGTTCGTGGCCCGGGCCCATGCAAGGTGTGGACTGCACACAAAATCTTGGAATCGGGGGGACTACTAGTTTTATGGCCCTAAAACGCCCAAAAATGAGCAACGATCATGGTGAGACGGTGAATATTGTACCTTAGGGTTTTTTTATGGTCCGGCAAAATTTTAGGTGATCCAAGTCCGGTGGCCCGGGCCCATGCAAAAGACATACGAGAATTTTGAAATCGGGCGGAATTCTAGTTTTATGCCCCAAAAATACCAAAAAAACGAGTAATGGTCATGGTGAGGCGGTGATTATTGCTCCTTAGGTCATTTTTTATGGTCTTGAAAAATTTTAGGCTATCCAGATCCGGTAGTCCGGGCCCGTGCATAAGGCGTGGGCTATAGCACAGGTAATTTAGATAATCGAACGGAATTCTAGTGTTATGGCTCTAAAACGCCAAAAATTAAAAGAGTAACGATCATGGCGAGGCGTTGACTATTGTTCCTTAGGTCGTTTTTTATGGTACGATAAAATTTTAGGCGATCCGGGTCTGGTGGCCCGGGCCCATGTAGAAGGCGTAAGCTATAGCACACGAAAAACTGGAAGTCGCGCGGAATCCTAGTATTATGGCCCTAAAATGCAAAAAAATGAGTAGCGGTCATGGCGAAGCGGTGACTATTGTTCCTTAGGTCATTTTTTATGGTCCGCTAAAATATTAGGTGATCCGGTTCAGGTGGCCTGGGCCCATGCAGAAGGCGAGGACTATAGCACACAAAAATCTGAGAATCAGGCGAAATTCCAGTTTTATGGCACTAAAACACCAAAAAAAGGAGTAACAAAATTTTATGGCGAGGCAGTGACTATTGTTCCTTAAGTCCTTTTTGATTGTCCAACAAAATTTTATGCTATCCGGATCTGGTGGCCCGGGCTCATGCAGAAGGGTGAGTTATAGTACATGAAAAATCTGGAATTGGGCGGAATTCCAATTTTATTGCCCTAAAACGCCTAAAACAATGAGTAACGGTCATGGCGAGGTGGTGAATATTGTTCCTTAGGTTGTTTCTAATGGTCCAGCAAAATTTTAGGCGATACAGGTCCGGTGGCCCGGGCCCATGTAGAAGGCGTGGGCTATAGCACGCGAAAATCTGGCAATTAGATGGTATTCTAGTTTTATGGCCTAAAAATGCCAATAAACGAGTAACGGTAATGGCGAGGTGATGATTATTGTTCCTTAAGACATTTTTTATGGTCCGGCAAAATTTTGGGCTATCTGGGTCCGATGGTCGGGCCCATGCCGAAGGCATGGGCTATAGCACACGAAAATAAGAGAAACGGACGGAATTCTAGTTATATGGCCCTAAAACGCCAAAAAATAACTAACGGTAATGTCAAGGTCGTGACTATTAATTTTTAGGTAATTTATGATAGTACGGCAATATTTTAGGCAATTTGGGTCAGGTGGTCTCGGCCCATATAAAAGGTGTGGGTTATAGCACACAAAAATCTTGTAATCGGGCGGAATTTATATTTTATGGCCCTAAAATGCCGAAAAATGAGTAATGATCATGGCGAGGCGGTGATTATTGTTCTTTTGGTTAATTTTTATGGTCCGGTAAAATTTTAGGCGGTCCGGGTCCGTGGCCGGGCCCATGTAGAAGACGTGGACTATAGGACACGAAAATCTGGGAATCAGGCACAATTCCAATTTTATGGCCCTAAAACGCTAAAAATGAGTAACAGTCATGGCGAGGCAATGACTATTGATCTTTAGGTCGTTTTTTATTGTCCGAAAAAGTTTTTAGCGATTAGGGACGGTTGCCCGGGCCCATCCAAAAGGCGTGAGCTATAGCACACGGAAATTTCGAAATCGGGCAGAATTTCAGTTTTATGGCCCTAAAATGCCAAAAAATGAGTAATGGTCATTGCGATGCAGTGACTATTGTTCCATAGGTTTTTTTTTATGGTCCGGCAAAATATTAGGCAATACGGGTCCGGTGGCCCAGGCCCACACCAAAGGTGTGGGCTATATCACACGAAAATCTGCGAATCGGGCAGAATTTCAATTTTATGGCCCTAAAGTGCCAAAAACGAGGAACGGTCATGGAGAGGCAGTGACATTCCTTAGGTCATTTTTGATGGTCCGACAAAATTTTAGGCTATTCGGGTCTGATGGCTCGGGACATGTAGAAGGCAAGGCTATAGCACACGATAATCTAGGAATTGGGTGAAATACCAATTCTGGCCCTGAAATGCAAAAAATGAGGAATGGTCATGGTGAGGCGGTGGCTATTGCTAATTAGGTCATATTTGATGGTCCGACAAAATTTAAGGCGATTCGGGGTCCATGGCCCGGGAAAATGCAAAAGGCGTGGCTACAGCACACGAAAATCTGGGAATCTGGTAGAATTCCAATTTTATGGCCCCAAAATGCCAAACAAGAGGAACGGTCATGACGAGGGGGTGACTATTGTTCCTTAGATCGTTTTCTATGGTCCGGCAAAATTTTAGGCAATCCAGTTTCGATGGCCCGAGCCCATTCAGAAGGTGTGAGATATAGCATCCCAAAATTTGGGAATCGGGCAAAATTCCAGTTTTACGGCCCTAAAATGCCAAAAACGGGGAACGGTCATTGTGAGGAGGTAAATATTGTACCTTAGGTATTTTATGACAGTCCGGCAAAATTTTAGGCGATCCGGGTCCAGTGGCCCAGGCCCATGCAGAAGGCGTGGGCTATGCACACGCTAATTTGAGAATCGGGCATAATTACAGTTCTATGGCCCTAAACGCCAAAAAAGGGGGAACGGTCTTGGCGAGATGGTAACTATTGTTCCTTAGGTTATTTTTGATGGTCAGACAAAATTTTAGATGATCCAGGTCCAGTGGCCTGGGCCTATGCATAAGGCGTGGCCTATGTACACGAAAATTTTGGAAACCGGCGAAATTCCAGTTTTATGATCCAAAAAGGAGGAACGGTCATGGAGAGGTAATGACTATTGTTCCATAGGTCATTTTTTATGGTCCGAATAAATTTTAGGCGATCAGCGATGGTCTCCCAGTNAGGCGTGGGCTATAGCACACGAAAATCTGAGAAACGGACGAAATTCTAGTTTTATAGCCCTAAAACGCCAAAAAATGAGTAACGGTCATGGCGAGGTGGTGACTATTGTTCCTTAGATAGATTTTTATGTTCTGGTAAAATTTTAGGCGATCGAGGTTCGGTCGTCCGGGCTCATACAGAAGACGTGGGCTATAGCACATGAAAATCAGAAACTCGGGTGGAGTTCCAGTTATATGGCCCTAAAATGCCCACAACAAGAAATGGTCATGACGAGGCGGTGACTATTGTTCCTTTGGTTATTTATCATAGTCCGTAAAAATTTTAGGCGATCTGGGTCCAATGGCCCGGGCCCATGCAGAAGGCGTGGGCATAGCACACGACAATCTGGGAATGGACGGATGTCCAGTTCTATGGACCTAAAACACAAAAAAAAAATAGAGAAACGGTCATGGAGAGGCGGTGATTATTGTTCCTAGGTCATTTTCTTTATGGTCTGGCAAAAATTTTAGACGATCCGGGTTCGGTGGCCTTATCCCATGCAGAAGGCGTGGGCTATCGCACACGAAAATTTGAGAATCGGGCGGAATTCTAGTTTTATGGCCCTAAAATGCCAAAAATGAGGAACGGTCATGGAAAAGCGGTAACTATTATTCCTTAGGTCGTTTTTGATAGTCTGGTAAAATATTAGGCGATCCGGGTCCCGGGGCCTGGGCCCATGCAGAAAGAGTGGGCTAGCACACGATAATCTGGGAATCGGGCGGAATTCCAGTTTTATGGCCCCAAAACGCCAAAAAATGAGTAACGGTCATGGCGAGGCGGTGACTATTGTTCCTTAGGTCATTTTTTATGGTCCGGCCAAATTTAGGCGATCTGGGTCCGATGGCCTGAGCCCATGTAGAAGGCGTGGGCTATAGCACAGGAAAATCTGAGAATCGGGCGAAATTCCTGATTTACGGCTCTAAAACACCAAAAATGAGGAAAGGTCTTAGCGAGGCGGTGACTAATATTCCTTAGGTAGTTTTTGATAGGTCCATAATATTTTAGGAGATTCGGAGCTGATCGCGTAAATTCATGTAGATGACGGCACACGAAAATATGGGAATCATTATGAATTCCTATTTTTAGCCGTAAAATGCCAAAAAACGTGGAAAGGTCATGGTGAAGCGATGAATATTATTCATTAGTTAATTTTATGGGCTCGCAAACTTTTAGGAGATTTGAGGTTGGTCGCCCGAATTCATGCAGATGGCGTGGACTATGCATACGAAAATCTGGAAATCATCCTAAATTTTTGTTTTCTGGCCCTAAAACACCAAAAATGAGGAACATTAATGGTGAAGCAATGACAATTGTTCATTAGCTCGTATTTTATTGGGC
Source organism: Nicotiana attenuata (assembly GCF_001879085.1). Taxonomy (NCBI): domain Eukaryota; kingdom Viridiplantae; phylum Streptophyta; class Magnoliopsida; order Solanales; family Solanaceae; genus Nicotiana; species Nicotiana attenuata. The sequence continues at coordinate 81,928 of NW_017674011.1, forward strand.
CTGCAAAATTTTAGGATATTCGCGGTCGGTTGCCCCAATTTCTACATATGGCGTGGACTATAGAATATGAAAATCTGGAAATCGTCCTAAATTTCTGTTTTATGGCCCGAAAATGCGAAAAAATGAGGAACGGCCATGGCAAAGTGATGGCTATTGTTCATTAGGTCATTTTTAAGGGACCAAAAAATTTTAGGTGATTCGGAGCTGGTCGTCTAAATTCATGCAGATGGTGTGGACTCTAGTACACGAAAATCTAGGAATCGTCTTGAATTCCTGTTTTGTGGCCCTAATACGCCAAAAATATGAGGAATGTTCATGGCGAAGCGATAGCTATTGTTCACTAGGTCATTTTTAACGGGTCCGCAAAATTTTAAAAGATTCAGGGTCGGTCGCCCGAGTTCATGCAGATAGCGTGGAATATAGCACACGAAATTCTGGAAATCGTCCTGAATTCCTATTTTATGGCTCAAAAACACCAAAAAATGAGGAACGATCATGGCGAAGAAATGACTATTGTTTATCAGATTATTTTATGGGCGTGCAAAAGTTTAGGAGATTAGGGGTCGATCGACCGAATTCATGCAGATAACGTGGGCTATAGCAAACAAAAATTTTGGTATCGTTCTGAATTTCTTTTTTGTGGCCCTAAAACGCCAAAAAAAAGGAACGGTAATGGCGAATCAATGACTATTGCTCATTAGATCATTTTTTATGGGGCCGAAAATATGAGGGGATTCGGGGTCGGTCGTCGGAATTCAAGTAGATGGCGTGGAATATAGCACACCAAAATTTGGGAATCGTCTTGAATTCCTATTTTATGGCATTAATACGCCAAAAATAGAGGAATAGTTATGGTGAAGCAATGACTATTGTTCATTAGGTCATTTCTATGGCCCCGCAAAATTTTAGGAGATTCGGGGCTGGTCGCCATAATTCATGCAGATGGCGTGGACTATATCACATGAAAATCTGAGAATCGTCCTGAATTCCTATTTTGTGGCTCTAATTTACCAAAAAATGAGGAATGGTCATGGCAAAGCGATGACTATTGTTCATTAGGTCGTGTTTTATGGACCCGCAAAATTTTAGGAGATTCGAGGGTTGCACTACTACAAAAAGGACCTTTAGTGGCAATGAAAAATAGCATTGGCGGCAATAACAATAGCCGCTATATCATTTACCGGCAATTGATCTTTAGCCGGTGATGCCGGGGTCGGCAAAGCCTTTAGCGGTATTTCTGCCAAAAGCTGGTAAAAGGTATGACTTATTGCCGCTAAAACTCATCTGCTTTAACGGCAATTGTTTGCGGCAATTATTATGGCTGCTAAACCCATTCTAAAAACGACTAATAATGCTCCTTTAACGTCCATTTTTATAGCCGCTAAATTCAAAATATTTGTCACTAAAAGTCCATACCTTTAGCGGTAATTGTTTTATGGCAATTAAAGTGGCAACAATATCTCTTCTAAAAACGTATTAGTATGCCCCTTTAGCGTCCATTTTAATGGATAGTAAAGTCAATTAAATTGCCGCTAAAAATCATCTTTAATAGCAATATAATGGTTACAATATCCCTGTATAAACGTCTTAATCCTATTAAATTGGCACTAAAATTCACAAGCTATAATGGTAAGTTTAGCCACCATTAATAATAGCTACTACATTCGACCAAAAAATAATGCAAATAACAAAACATATTGATATTAATTCATAAAACTATAGTATATCTCGTTAAATCTTAACAAACAAAAGGAAGTACTAATCCAAAATATTAATATCACAAAACCTTAAAAAATAACTCATATTGTTTGAAGTAAATAGATAATGTCATTATATAACTAATCTTAAGGAATAACAATCTTCAAATAATCTCTGAAACTCTTCGTCATATTGAAATCTTCCACCTGCTAAATTATCGAACATCAGACTGTATGACCTGAAATAATAAAATAACTATGCCAATACGAAGTAAATGTTGCCAAACAACAAAGCTGATAATAGTTTGCGAGGTTATGAAACTAAAAGTCCATAACCAGAAAGGGACACAAGAAAAATTGCAAGAATCTGCTTCATTAATGTCCCAAAAGTATGTATAGTCTCATCTATGAAGTATTTTAGTATATCTGTAAATGCATATCATACAAGCAAACATATCAAATCAGCCTTTTGAGCATTCTTCACCCAAAATTTTCAATTGGCAACAGATTTTCTGCTAAAGCAAATCTTACTGCATGAATCTAGTGCTCTATAGCTTAGAAATTTAGCTATTCTCAAGTCATTTCGTAACTACTTCAGGTATGACAGTATATGTAACGACCCGACCGGTCGTTTTGCCTTTTAGAACCCCGTTCCCCTAAATAAAGCCTCCAGTACTTGCTTCAACTAATTCATGACTTGCGGGGGCGAGTGGTTCGGAAGTTGGAAAGGTTTAGAGAAAAATATGCTCAATTGCTTCTTTAAGATTTTTCTTAAAAGACCATTGACTTCGGTCAACATTTTGAGAAAACCGACCCGGAATTTTGATTTGACAATTTCTGAGGGTCCGTGGGAAAATATGGGACCTGGGCTTATGCTCGAAATCAAATTTCGAGGTCCCTAGCTCGAGTAATGAATTTTTATCCGAAATTGTTTAATTGAAGCTTTAAAGAATTAAAAAACTAAGAAATCATTGATTCCCTAGGTATCGGGCTCGGATTTTGGTTCTGAATATTGGTACAGGTCCGTAATGTCATTTAAGACTTGCACGTAAATTTTGGTGTCAATCCGAGTAGTTTAAGGGTGTTTTGACCCGTTAGAGGAGAATTAAGAACTTAAGGATTCAATAGTTTGATTCATTTGGTTTAGGGGGTGATTCTAAGATTTAGCGTTGTTTTGGGAGTTCTGAGGGTTCGAGTAGGTCCACCTCGTGATTTCAGACTTGTTGGTATGTTCGGGCGGGGCTCGGGAGCCCCGAGCGTCAAACAAACGAGGTTCGAGCGAAGTAGAAAACTTAGAAAGAGCTGGAGATTGTTGTTTCTGTCATAACCGCATCTGCGGTTCTTGAGCCGCAGAAGCGGGACCGCAGATGCGGTCATGTCATCGCAGATGCGAAAAGGGGGAGGCCCAGGGAAAGCCGCAGAAGCGGCCCAGGGACCGCAGAAGCAGTCCCGCTTATGCGACCCCCAGACCGCAAATGCGGTCCAGCTATTCAAGGCCCAAGCCGCAGAAGCGGCCAGGTAACCGCAGGAGCGGTTCCGCATGTGCGGGCTTCAAACCGCAGAAGCGGTCCAACCCTCCCTCGCCCACTTCCGCAGACGCGGCCACCTTTCCGTATGTGCGGGACCGCAGATGCGGTCCTCTAACCGCAGAAGTGGAAATCGCTGGAAGGCAGAGAATGCATTTCATCTGAGTTCAAAGTCATTTCCCCCATACCTTACTCCTCACTTGGGCGATTTTCGTGGTTCCAAAGAGAGGGTTTCAAAATATTATTGCAAGGTAAGTAATCTCCCTCCATTATAAGTTAAATTAAATGAACATTAGGTGGATTAAACACTAAAATTTGGTAAAAATCAAGGGTTAGAGCTAGACCTAGGGTTTTAGCAAAACTAAGATTTAAGCATGGAATTTGTTATGAAATGGACTAGAAATCATATATTATTGATCCTTAGGTTGTAGAGAACAATTTCCTTCGAAAAATATCGGAATCCGGGCGCGTGGGCCCGGGGTCGGAATTTAGGAAACTTGTGGAAAAGGTTGGGAAATTACTTAAATAGATAGAATTCGACCTTTTAAGCCATTATTGACTAGTTCTTACTTATTTTTTAACTAGTTTGCGATCGTTCGGCTCCGAATTAAGGGCTTGGGCTTGTTCTTGATATTGGAAGTGCGCTTTGGAACGAGGTGAGTCTCCTTTCTAACCTTGTAAGAGGGAATTGTCCCCATAGGTATTGTCACACCTCCTTTTTTACTACACCCCCGCAAAGGGTATAATAAAAGGAGTTTTTCCAATTAAGGGACAATCGAAACGGGATTCGTTTATTAAGAAGTACAGAGTCGCCACTTGGGAGATTTATGGTGTCCCAAGTCACCGGTTTGAATCCCGAATCGAGGAAAGGGTTTGACTCTGTATTAACAGTCGCGAACCAGAAATCCGAGTAAGGAATTCTGTTAATCCGGGAGAAGGGGTTAGGCACTCCCGAATTCCGTGGTTCTAGCACGGTCGCTCAACTGCTATATTTGGCTAAAGTCTGATTTTAATACACGTTATCCTATTGAGCAATTTTAGAATTGTTTAACCGCTTTTAATTTGTTTTTATGAAAGTGAACACCGTTTAAGAGCGTGTTTTTGGATCACGTCACATGAAATGCACCCGGATCCTTGACACCTCTTATTCAACGTTTTGGGATTTGGATTTGGGTCGCATGAAATACACACCCGTATTTAAGAAGGTAAAATTATTAAAAGCGCGCCTAAAGTGGCTAGCGTCTTGTTAACTTTGCGGGAGGCTATGAAAATTCGCTAAATGGCACGTCCCGAATTTCTAAAATATTTTTAATAAAGCCATTAAAGAGGGCCACGCAATTTGTGATTTTATTTGGCACGGCGCACCTCAATTCGTTCTTAAAGGACAACCTAAAGATGAACTAGCATTATCTATGAGAATTGTCTCTAAAAAAAAACTTAATTTGTTAACATTGTGAATGAACTAACATCATGGTATTCAAGGAAATTCGGGCCTCAAGCTCAAGTCCAGACTCGAACAAGGGCGATCTCCACTACTGAAGAAACCCTTAGCTCGAGTCCGCTACTTAACTTGAATGACCCAAAGCCTACCATTTAATTATTAAAGGATCCAATAACGAATTAAGCTAACAGCTCGTTGAAGCTGATCCAAAAGGAAGGAAGAATCATTCAACTTAGTTCACAAGAAACTGTCTAACACTTGGGCCTCAACACAAGCGCAAATGGGAAAGCAAGCTAGATGTGATGAATAAAACTACTTCGGACCTGGGCTAGCTTTCAAGCCCATGCTTCTACAAAATTGTTATGATGCAGCCTGCTTGATGTTACTCAGCTAAATTATTGAGATACTTGATTAAACCAATATTCAATTCTTGAACCTTTAATAACTTGAAAGTAGAACAAGTACCATGCCTCTCGATTTGTCTAGCATACTTCTAAAAGAACACACCATCTGACTCGCCAATCCAGGTTTAATTTCCTAATTAACATGCTCCAGTAAACTTAAATTCAACAAACATTGACTGAATCATGCTAAAACATCTCTAAAGACATTTTCGAAACATAACTTGAAAATACCAATTAATGACTTCAGGAACTATTATCCAGGAATGCAACATCATGGCCTATATTCAGTGTTACATGTATCTAAATCTTCAACTGGGGAGCCAAAACATAAACAGTGCCGACCAATTAAAATACCAATCTAAAGTCACATATTACAGGATCTAAAATGTTTTCGAAGCAGTCATACATTCCTGAATGCAGATACAACTATATTGAAACAACAAGGATTAGATTCAATTGCGTAAATATCAGGGGAAAAAAAACAAAGAGAAACTAGGATTGATCATAGCTTCAACTCGCATTACAGGAGTTCATGGTTGTACATCATATGGTGACGGATCCAAAGCATACCTGGAAATGAAAATCAAAGAAGAAGATGATGGTTCAGCAGTATCTACAGCAGAAAACCGGCACCAGCAACACAGAACCAGCAAAGGAAAACCAATAGAACAGTAAATCCAGCTCAATCAACCCAGATTCAAACTTGATATCAAACCCCCAAATGCCAAATTCAACTCAAAACCGAAAGAAAACCCACACTAAGCCATCTTAAAGCTCAAAAATGGTTGAAATGTTATTCAAAAATAACCAAATGGCAGAGAAAAGATCAATGGAGTAGAAAAAATGCAGCTGTTTGTTTCCTGGAATTTTCAGCCTTTTTTTTCTATTTTTTCCAGAAATTTTTTTCTTAATCTCTCAGATTGTAGAATGTATACGCCTCTGATTTTTTAGCTCTCTCTTTCTTGCCTTCAAAGGCAAGAATGCTTCCTTATATAAGCTCAACTATAGGGCAGCCCTCCTAATTTAACTTTGCACTTTAGTCCCTTTTAAATTCTTGCTTTTTAGCTTAGAAATCCCCAAGTTCTAACTTCCTAACCAAGTTTACCCATCAAAAGATCTGAAATATCCTAGAACCCCTCCCTAGAAGCTTCCATTTCTGTTATGAAAGATTTCCTCTTACCTAAACTACCTAAATTACCCCCAGCCAAATCAATTATTACAGACTTTAAATGGCCCTTCGAGACCCCTATAGTTTTAGGCTAAAAATTGACTCTCCTAAGGTCCTCTAAAATGTCACAAACAGTCCTAATCAAATACTAAGAGTTTCAAACGGATCAAGATGGAATTCTTCAACAAAATGCAAAAGAAACTTTCTGACAATTAAAGCAAGCATAATATGAATAGCAAACAGCAGTCTCAATATCACTTATGCCAACAAAGATTCGATTACAAGCTTGTCGTGATTGAAACTAAATACCCGCCATGAGACAACCAAACAAAGAACAAAAACGTATAAAATTTGACCTAACAGGATGAACATGACTTAATTCGAAACTCAAAATTAAATATGAAACTGAATTAAGAGAATAGAGGTGAGGAGGAGGATGAATTGATTAACGAGAACTTAAAGCAGGATGAAGAAATTCTTAACCAACTAACCCGCCTCACACCCCAGACTTGAAAATCCAACTTCATCCCCATTCACTTAGGTAGGGACAGATGAATATCACTAGTTGATGGAGAAAACCAAGCGCAGTTCGAGACAGAAACCCCGCGACATCCATTCAGAGTTTGGACCTTGGGACTCCAGATTTGGAATTCGAACGGTTTTGGAGGCCTTTGAGGGGGTATGAATGTGGATTTTGGATGGGCGGAGCAGATTGACCATAGGGTGTAATTGTGGAGTGATTTGGTGGTTGCGCCGCCATCGGGAAAAAAAACAGGGCGGCGGCTAGGGTTTCAGAGTTTTGAGGGATTCCAATGGGATTTGAAGGGAGCTGGTGGTAAATTCATGATGAGGAGAGGGAGGGGGAACTTTGGTGTGATTTTTGCGGCCATCGGAGACCTGCCGCCGCCGTGGAGCGATTTCCGGCGGCGGTACGCGAAGGAGACGGTAGCTGGTTCTCTGAGGAGGGGTAAGGGGGGGAAGAGGGGGGGTCCCTTTCGGACATATATATATCTAAAGGACCCTACTTCCCAGCCGTTAGATCGAATTACCTCGACGGCTGGGATCTTACCTTGGCAAACGACACTGTTTTGAAGGGGGTGGGGGCTGGACCGGGTTAACAGTTGGGTTAGGGCGGGTTTGGCCTGAATGAAGAAGCTGGGCTGGCGGATTTTTAAAAAAAGAAGAAAGGTTTGGGCTCAGCAAATCTGAGGCCCAAACGGCTCTAAGTCCAAATTTTCCCCTTTTCTTTTGCTTTTCTAATTATTTCAAAATTCTTTTTTTTTCTTAAAATTAAAATAAAACCTAAACTAAATCCTAACCCCAAATTATACTAAGTTAAGTTCATTACTCTAAGTAATAATTACCATAATTAATTAAAAAAGAAAAATTACAAAATTCCAAAATTAAAATTAAAAAGCAAAAGTAAACTATTTTTGTGATTTTTTCTATTTTATAAAATGACTAATTTTCTAATGAATCCTAAAATATAGAATTAAATCCTAAATACAAATGCAACATATTTTGTATTTTCATTAATTAAACCAAATTAACATGCGCAGACAAATCTAAGCAATTACCAAAAATGCTACAAAAATTCACGAAATTGCAAACAATGGAAAAATTTATTTTGTTTTGAATTTGTGGGAATAATTCATATAGGGCAAAAATCACGTGCTCACAGGTATAATAATTGAATTATTTGTCATTGTATTCGGGGGCTACGTATGTACTAGGTGACGAGGGTCCGTGCGTAGCGACTATTATGCTAAGTTCGGGTAGTTTAGGACCCATGAGCATGTTTTACGTGATATTCTAGTATAGTTGATTATCTGGGATTTAATTAACTCTTGTGATTAAGAAGAATGAAATTAGCGAATGACCCTTAACCTATTTGGTTCTTAAAAGAAAATAATTGGCATTTTTATGCACGGTCACCCTGATATGTGTAGTGATTGTTGTTATTGCGTGGCAATGAGTTTATTTCTATTTGACCGCGTCGCACGGTTGATTCGCGAGCGGGGTAATAGATGCATCTATGGTTCGAGTCGTTCGACCCTCGGCAGTGCACAATTTACTATTTTTTTATGTTGGATCGGGTCGTACGTTCCTTGGTGATTATATGCGCATGACTTATGTGACCCTTTTACGTGGGTTAGGCCTCATATTTACTTTCATGTATAGATGGACACTCATAATGACAACTTGAAGGAAGAATTGTTGTTTTGTACTTGCTAATTCCTATAAACTGATTTATTACTGCTTATTATAAATTCTTCTCATTTTACTTGACCTTAGTAAGTATCAAGTCGACCTCTCGTCTCTACTTCTTCGAGATTAGACGGGATACTTATTGGGTACATATTGTTTATGTACTCATGCTACGCTTCTGTACTTAACTGTACAGGGTCTGAGGCAGGTGGATCTGGTTATCACTCTGGTGCGCATTCGTGAGCGGATTTGGGACTTCTACGGTGAGCTGCTTTCCTTCCATGTCGATCCGCAACTGAAGAAATCTTTCTTTTGTATTATTATTTTCTGTCTATTTGGATTCAGACAGTAGGGTAGTGTGATATTCTTTTGGATGTATATTCTACTAGTTGCCCGTAGCTTGTCAGACCAGGTTCTGGCACACACTTTGGTAGACGATTATTTTAGGGTTGTGTAATTATATTATTACAGTATTCAGGTCTTCTGGTTTAAATTCCAAATTGAGTGTTCATTTCACTTATTCTAATTGAATGCAACATAAGAATTTTAGTAATGTTTCCGCAATGGCTTGCCTGACAAGGGTGTCAGGTGCCCTCACGACCTACTATGGAAATGGGTCGTGACAACATAGTATCAGAGCACTAGGTTCACGTAGGTCTCACGAGTTATGCGCAAACCTGATAGAGTCTTGTTGATCGGTACGGAGACGTCTGTATTTATCTTCAAGAGGCTATAGGGTATTAGGAAAGACTACTCTTTATTCATTTCCTATCGTGCAGTGCTTAGAGTACTAAATTTCCCTCTTCTATTCTCTCACAGATGGTGAGAACTCGTACCGACGTTCCGGACCCAGGAGGAGCTGTTCCCCCCGATGCTAGAGGCTGAGGTAGAGGCCGGGGGAGGGCACCGGCCCGTGGTAGGGGACGAGGGCGTCCCAGAGCCGTTCCAGTTGCACCACCGGCAGATCCTGTGGAGGACCCTATTATGGAGGAGCAGGGCGAGGTGCCCGCAGCTAAGCCTACCCCGGCGGATTTCATGACAGCACCGGGATTTCAGGAGGTCATGGGCCGCATGCTATGGTTCATGGACACTATGACTCAGGCTGGTTTATTTCCAGCAGACCCAGCCACTTCACAGGCAGGAGGGGGAGCCCAGACCCCTACTGCTCAGGCTCCAGGCCATGCAGCTGCAGTATATCGGACTCCAGGTGCACTACCCGCAGATGGGGCTCAGCCAGTTACTGCAGTGGCACCCCAGCCCGGGCCAGCTGTGGATGGTGACCCACAGAAGCTATTAGACAGATGGACCAGGCTCCATTCTCCAGTCTTCGGGGGTGAGCGTCATGAGGATGCTCAGGACTTCATAGACAGGTGCAGGGACAGGCTGCATAACATGAGGATATTGGAATCGCATGGAGTTGACTTCACTACTTTTCAGCTTGAGGGCAGAGCACGTAGATGGTGGCAGTCCTATGTACTTGGCAGGCCAGCAGGTTCTCCTCCCCTCACTTGGGGTCAGTTCACTCAGTTATTCCTGGATTGATACATTCTGCCCTCTGAGAGAAAAGAGCTGCAGTATCAGTTTGAGCACCTAGAGCAGGGTCAGATGTCAGTGACCGACTATGAGACGAGGTTCTCTGAGTTGTCTCGCCATGCACTTATGATACTTCCCACAGAGGCAGAGAGAGTGCGGAGATTTGTTGCGGGGTTACATCCCACCATCCGGTCTGGTATGGCTCGAGAGGTAGAGATGGGTATAGGGTACCAGCTAGTGGTTGAGATTGCTCGCAGGATTGAGGGTTATCGTTTGAGGGGTAGAGAGCAGATGCAGCAGGATAAGAGGGCCAGATTTTCAGGAGAGTTCAAAGGTGCCCCAGCCAGGGGTAGAGGCCACTTCGGGAGGGGTCAGCCCAGCAGGCCCTCACACTCAGCACCACCACCCCCTCTCCGAGGTGCCCCAGTGAGGCCTTATTTCAGTGCGATGCCGGAGGGCTCTTACCGCCCATCAGCTACTCAGGGTTCCTCCGGCGGGTATTCTAGGTATCAGGATTCTTCTAGTGCCCCTTTCAGCACCATGCCAGAGAGTTCCTATCATCCACCAGCTATCCAGGGTTCTTCCAGTGGGTATTCGGGTCAGCAGACTCAGACTTCAGGGCAGCAGGCTATGGTGCCTAGAGCATGCTACAAGTGCGGAGATCGGGTCACCTAAAGAGGACCTGCCCCAGACTTTGGGGTAAGGCAGTACAGCAGGGTCAGCAGCCCCAGACTCCGGCACCAACTGCCCGGCCACCTAGAGGTGGAGGGTAGACGGGTAGAGGCCGTCCTAGAGGTGGAGGCCAGACAGGGAGAGGTCAGCCAGCTACTCCTCAGTCAGGTGGAGGCCAGGCAGCCGGCGCTCCAGCTAGATTCTATGCTCTTCCAGCCAGGCCAGATGCATTGGCCTCAGATGCCGCCATCACAGGTATTATTTTCGTTGGTGGTAGGGATGCTTCGGCATCATTTGATCCAGGGTCTACTTATTCATATGTATCGTCTCTGTTCGCTCGCTCTCTGGTTGTTTCGCCTGAGCCTTTGGGTGTTCCTGTTCATGTGTCCACTCCTGTGGGTGATTCTGTGATCGTGGATCGGATTTATCGGTCCTGTGTGGTCACTTTCTGTGGTTTCGAGACTAGAGCTGATCTTCTGTTGCTCTATATGATTGATTTTGAGGTCATTCTGGGCATGGATTGGTTATCTCCATATCACGCCGTCCTTGATTGCCATGCCAAGACTGTTTCACTAGTGATGCCAGGATCGCCGAGATTGGAGTGGAAGGGTTCCACGATTGATATGCCTAGCAGGGTCATTTCTTTCCTGAAGGCTCGACAGATGGTCGAGAAGGGGTGTTTGGCCTATCTAGCTTATGTTCGAGACATCACTGCAGAGTCTCCGACGATTGATTCAGTGCCAGTAGTCCGAGAGTTCGCCGATGTATTTCCTTCTGATCTTCCTGGCATGCCTCCGGATAGCGATATTGATTTCTGTATTGATTTGGCTCCAGGCACTCAGCCTATATCCATTCCACCATACCGTATGGCTCCTAAGGAGTTGAAGGAGCTGAAGGAGCAGTTAGAGGAGTTGTTAGCCAAGGGGTTTGTCAATCCTAGTGTATCACCTTGGGGCGCACCAGTGCTATTTGTGAAGAAGAAGTATGGGACCATGCGGGTGTGCATTTGATTATCGCCAGTTGAACAAGGTCACCATCAAGAACAAGTACCCGTTGCCTCGTATTGATGATTTGTTCGACCAGCTGCAGGGTGCTAGGGTGTTCTCTAAGATCGACCTGAGGTCAGGATATCATTAGCTGAAGATTCGGGACTCGGATGTTCCGAAGATTGCATTCCGGACTAGATATGGCCATTATGAGTTTCTAGTGATGTCCTTTGGCTTGACCAATGCACCAGCAGCATGGATGGATCTGATGAACAGGGTATTCAGGCCTTATATTGATTCCTTTGTCATCGTCTTCACTGACGACATAGTGATATACTCACGTAGCCTGGGGGAGCACGAGCAGCATTTGAGAGTAGTGCTTCAGACCTTGCGAGAGCAGAAGCTGTATGCTAAGTTCTCCAAGTGTGAGTTTTGGCTTGAGTCAGTGGCATTCTTGGGGCATATTGTGTCCGGAGAGGGTATTAAGGTAGATCCCAAGAAGATTGAGGCAGTTCAGAGTTGGCCACGTCCCACTTCAGTGACCGAGATCAGGAGTTCCTGGGGTTAGCAGGTTATTATCGGTGATTTGTGCAGGGCTTCTCATCTATTGCATCACCTTTGACTAGACTGACCTAGAAAGATACCCCATTCATTTGGTCCGATGATTGCGAGGAGAGCTTTCAGAAGCTCAAGATAGCTTTGACTACGGCGCCAGTTCTTGTGTTGCCTTCCGGTGCAGGGATGTATACTGTGTATTGCGACGCTTCACGCGTTGGTTTGGGATGTGTGTTGATGCAGGAGGGGCGAGTTATTGCATATGCCTCACGTCAGCTGAAGATTCACGAGAAAAATTACCCTGTACACGATCTGGAGTTGGCAGCGATTGTTCATGCTCTTAAGATATGGAGGCACTATTTGTATGGGGTGCCTTGTGAGGTGTACACCGATCACCGCAGCTTACAGTATTTATTCAAGCAGAGGGATCTCAATTTGAGACAGCGCAGGTGGCTTGAGCTGCTGAAGGATTATGACATTACCATTCTTTATCATCCGGGCAAGGCGAATGTGGTCGCGGATGCCTTGAGCAGAAAGGCGGAGAGTATGGGTAGCTTGGCATTCATTCCAGCAGAGGAGAGGCCCTGTGGACATCCAGTCCTTGGCTAACAGACTTGTGAGGTTGGACATTTCAGAGTCCAGCCGAGTCCTAGCATGTGTTGTTGCTCGGTCCTCGCTATTGGGGGAGATTAAGGCCCGACAGCTTGATGATCCACATTTGGCGGTTCTCAGAGAGACGGTACTTCAGGGAGGTACCAAGGAGGTTTCTATTGGTGAGGATGGCGTTTTGCGACTCCAGGGTCGTCTATGTATTCCTAATGTTGATGGTCTGAGGGAAAGGATCCTAGAGGAGGCACACAATTCGCGGTATTCTATCCACCCAGGGATTACGAAGATGTACCGTGATTTGAGGCAGCATTACTGGTGGCGGGGGATGAAGAAGGACATAGTGAGGTATGTGACTAAGTGTTTGAATTGCCAGCAGGTCAAGTATGAACATCAGAGGCCAGGTGGGCTACTTCAGCAGATGCCCATACCAGAGTGGAAGTGGGAATGCATCACCATGGACTTCGTAGTAGGGTTACTGCGGACTTTGAGGAAGGTTGATTCAGTGTGGGTCATTGTGGATAGATTGACCAAGTCGGCCCATTTCATCCCAGTGGCGACTACTTATACAGCGGAGAGGTATGCTCAGATCTATATTCGGGAGATAGTTCGATTGCATGGTGTGCCAGTTTCCATCATATCAGACCGAGGCCCTCAGTTCACTTCCCATTTCTCGGAGAGCCGTGCAGAGTGAGTTGGGTACTTGTGTAGAGCTTAGCACAGCATTCCATCCTCAGACCGACGGACAGTCGGAGCGGACAGTGCAGATCTTGGAGGATATGCTTAGAGCATGTGCGATTGATTTTGGAGGGCAGTGGGATCAGTTCTTGCCTCTAGTAGAGTTTGCATACAACAACAACTATCCGTCCAGCATAGAGATGGCCCCGTATGAGGCTTTATATGGTCGACGTTGTCGTTACCCTATCGGGTGGTTTGAGCCTGGCGAGGCTAAGTTACTTGGTACAGATTTGGTATTGGATGCCTTGGATAAGGTAAAGTTGATTCAGGAGAGGCTCCGCACAGCTCAGTCCAGATAGAAGAGTTACGCGGACCAGAAGGCACGGGATGTATCATTTATGGTTGGCGAGAAGGTTCTCTTGAAAGTCTCGCCCATGAAGGGCATTATGAGGTTCGGGAAGAAGGGCAAGTTGAGCCCCATGTTTATTGGGCCCTTTGAGGTGTTGAGATGAGTTGGGGAGGTTGCCTATGAGCTTGCTTTACCCCCTAGTTTATCGGGAGATCATCCGGTTTTTCATGTTTCGATGCTTCGGAAGTACCATGCCGACCTATCACACGTGTTGGACTTCAGCACCTTTCAGTTAGATGAAAGCTTGGGCTATCGGGAGGAGCCAGTTGCTATTATTGATAGACAGGATCGTCAGCTGAGGTCCAAGAAGAGTTCTGCGGTGAGAGTCCAATGGAGGGGCCAACCAGTCGAGGAGGCTACCTGGGAGTCCGAGGAGGACATGCGGAGCAGATATCCCCACTCATTCAGCAGTCCAGGTACTTTTCTATGTCCGTTCGAGAACGGACGTTTGTTTAAGAGGTGGAGAATGTAACGACCCGACCGGTCGTTTTGCCTTTTAGAACCCCGTTCCCCTAAATAAAGCTTCCTGTACTTGCTTTATCTAATCTACGACTTGCGGGGGCGGTCGGTTCGGGAGTTAGAAGAGTTTTTGAGTGAAAAATGCCTAATTGTTCTTTAAGAATTCCTTAAAAGACCAAGTTTGACTTCGGTCAACTTTCTTGGGAAACGGACCCAGATTTGTGATTTGGCAATTTCTGAGGGTCCGTGGGAAAATATGGGACCTGGGCGTATGCCCGAAATCGAATTCCGAGGTCCCTAGCCCGAGTAATGAATTTTTTGTTTAAATCTGTTTAATTGAAGCTTTAAAGAACTAAAGAAACTAAGAAATCATTGGTTCCCTAGGTATCGGGCTCGAATTTTGGTTCCGAAGCTTGGTACAGGTCCGTAATGTCATTTAAGACTTGCCTGTGAAATTTGGTGCCAATCCGAGTAGTTTAAGGGCGTTTTGACCCGTTAGAGGAGAAATAAGAACTTGAAGATTCAATAGTTTGATTCATTTGGTTTTAGGGGGTGATTCCAAGATTTAGCATTGTTTTAAGTGATCCGAGGGTTCGCCTCGTGATTTCAGACTTGTCGGTGTGTTCGGGCGGGGCTCAGGAGCCCCGAGCGTCAAATGAGCGAGGTTCGAGCTAAGTAAGAAAATTGAAGAAGAGCTTAAGTTGCTGCTTCTGTCATAACCGCATCTGCGGTTCTTGGACCGCAAAAGCGGTACCGCAGATGCGGTCAGCTCATCGCAAAAGCGGAAAGGGCCAGGCCAAGGGGGAACCGCAGAAGCGGCCCTGAGATCGCAGAAGCGGTTCCGCTTAAGCGGCCCCCAAACCGCAGAAGCGGTCCAGCTCCTTAGGCCCAAATCCGCAGAAGCGGCTCGAAATCCGCAGAAGCGGACCCGCAAAAGCGGGCACCTGACCGCAGAAGCGGTCCAAGCTTCTTGGGCCATTTCCGCAAATGCGAGCCTATTTCTGCAGAAGCGATCCTAGCACCGCAGAAGCGGAAATCGCTGGGCAGAGAGTTCATTTAATTCGAACTCAAAGGCCATTTTTCATTTCTCACTCCACACTTAGGCGATTTGGGGGCTTCCAAAGAGAGAGTTTCAACATAGCACTTCAAGTTTGTGATCCTTCGGCTTCGAAATAAGAGCTTGAGCTTGTTTTCNCACCCGTGGGTTACGAAGATGTACCGTGATTTGAGGCAGCATTACTGGTGCGGGGGATGAAGAAGGACATAGTGAGGTATGTGACTAAGTGTTTGAATTGCCAGCAGGTAAAGTATGAACATCAGAGGCTAGGTGGGCTACTTCAGCAGATGCCCATACCAGAGTGGAAGTGGGAACGCATCACCATGGACTTCGTAGTAGGGTTACCGCGGACATTGAGAAAGGTTGATTCAGTGTGGGTCATTGTGGATAGATTGACCAAGTCGGCCCATTTCATCCCAGTGGCGACTACTTATACAGCAGAGAGGTATGCTCAGATCTATATTCGGGAGATAGTCCGACTGCATGGTATGCCAGTGTCCATCATATCAGACAGAGGCCCTCAGTTCACTTCCCATTTTTGGAGAGCCGTGCAGAGTGAGTTGGGTACTCGTGTAGAGCTTAGCACAGCATTCCATCCTCAGACCGACGGACAGCCGGAGCGGACGGTGCAGATTTTGGAAAATATGCTTAGGGCATGTGCGATTGATTTTGGAGGGCAGTGGGATCAGTTCTTGCCTCTAGCAAAGTTCGCATACAACAACAGCTATCAGTCCAGAATAGAGATGGCCCCATATGAGGCTTTATATGGTCGACGTTGTCGTTCTCCTATAGGGTGGTTTGAGCCTGGAAAGGCTAAGTTACTTGGCACAGATTTGGTACAGGATGCCTTGGATAAGGTGAAGTTGATTCAGGAGAGGCTTCGCACAGCTCAGTCCAGGAAAAAGAGCTACGACCAGAAGGCGCGGGATATATCATTTATGGTTGGCGAGAAGGTTCTCTTGAAAGTCTCGCCCACGAAGGGCATTATGAGGTTCGGGAAGAAGGGCAAGTTGAGCCCAAGGTTTATTGGCCCCTTTGAGGTGTTGAGGCGAGTTGGGGAGGTTGCTTATGAGCTTGCTTTACCCCCTAGTTTATCGGGAGTTCACCCAGTTTTTCATGTTTCGATGCTTCGGAAGTATCATGCCGACCTATCCCACGTGTTAGACTTCAGCACCATTCAGTTAGATGAGAGTTTGGGCTATGAGGAGGAGCCAGTTGCTATTATTGACAGACAGGATCGCTAGCTGAGGTCCAAGAGGATTTCTGCGGTAAGAGTCCAGTGGAGGGGCCAACCGGTCGAGGAGGCGACCTGGGAGTCCGAGGAGGGCATGCGGAGCAGATATCCCCGCTTATTCAGCAGTCCAGGTACTTTTCTATGTCCGTTCGAGGACGAATGTTTGTTTAAAAGGTGGAGAATGTAACGACCCGACTGGTCGTTTTGCCTTTTAGAACCCCGTTCCCCTAAATAAAGCCTTCTGTACTTGCTTCAACTAATTCACGACTTGCGGGGGCGAGTGGTTCGGAAGTTGGAAAGGTTTAGAGCAAAATATGCTCAATTGCTTCTTTAAGATTTTTCTTAAAAGACAAAGTTTGACTTCGGTCAACATTTTGGTAAAACGGACCCGGAATTTTGATTTGACAATTTCTGAGGGTCCGTGGGAAAACATGGGACCTGGGCGTATGCCAATCGAATTTCGAGGTCCCTAGCTCGAGTAATGAATTTTTATCCGAAATTGTTTAATTGAAGCTTTAAAGAATTAAAAAAATTAAAAAATCTTTGATTCCCTAGGTATCGGGCTCGGATTTTGGTTCTGAAGCTTGGTACATGTCCGTAATATCATTTAAGACTTGCCCGTAAAATCCGGTGTCAATCCGAGTAGTTTAAGGGTGTTTTGACCCGTTAGAGGAGAATTAAGAACTTAAGGATTCAATAGTTTGATTCATTTGGTTTAGGGGGTGATTCTAAGATTTAGCGTTGTTTTGGGAGTTCCGAGGGTTCGAGTAGGTCCGCCTCGTGATTTCAGACTTGTCGGTATGTTCGGGCGGGGCTCGGGAGCCCCGAGCGTCAAACAAACGAGGTTCGAGCGAAGTAGAAAACTTAGAAAGGGCTGGAGGTTGCTGCTTCTGTCATAACCGCATCTGCGGTTCTTGAGCCGCAGAAGCGGGACCGCAGATGCGGTCATGTCATCGCAGATGCGAAAAGGGGGAGGCCCAAGGAAAGCCGCAGAAGCAGCCCAGGGACCGCAGAAGCAGTCCCGCTTATGCGACCCCCAGACCGCAAATGCGGTCCAGCTATTCAAGGCCCAAGTCGCAGAAGCGGCCAGGTAACCGCAGGAGCGGTTCCGCATGTGCGGGCTTCAGACCACAGAACCGGTCCAACCCCCCCCCCCCCTCGCCCACTTCCTCAGATGCGGCCACCTTTCCGCAGGTGCGGGACCGCAGAAGCGAAAATCGCTGGAAGGCAGTGAATGCATTTAATCCGAGTTCAAAGTCATTTCCCCCATACCTTACTCCTCACTTGGGCGATTTTGGTGGTTCCAAAGAGAGGGTTTCAACATATTATTGCAAGGTAAGTAATCTCCCTCCATTATAAGTTAAATTACATGAACATTAGGTGGATTAAACACTAAAATTTGGTTAAAATCAAGGGTTAGAGCTAGACCTAGGGTCTTAGCAAAACTAAGATTTAAGCATGCAATTTGTTATGAAATGGACTAGAAATCATATTTTATTGATCCTTAGGTTGTAGAGAACAATTTCCTTTGAAAAATATCGGCATCCGGGCGCGTGGGCCCGGGGTCGGAATTTAGGAAACTTGTGGAAAAGGTTGGGAAATTACTTAAATAGATAGAATTCGACCTTTTAAGCCTTTATTGACTAGTTCTTACTTATTTTAACTAGTTTGCGATCGTTCGGCTCCGAATTAAGGGCTTGGGCTTGTTCTTGATATTGGAAGTGCGCTTTGGAACAAGGTGAGTCTCCTTTCTAACCTTGTAAGAGGGAATTGTCCCCATAGGTATAATAATTGAATTATTTGTCATTGTATTCGGGGGCTACGTACGTACTAGGTGACGAGGGTCCGTGCATAGCGACTATTATGCTAAGTTCGGGTAGTTTAACCCATGAGCATGCTTTACGTGATATTCTAGTATAGTTGATTATCTGGGATTTAATTAATTCTTGTGATTAAGAAGAATGAAATTAGAGAATGACCCTTAACCTATTTGGTTCTTAAAAGAAAATAATTGGCATTTCTATGCACGGTCACCCTTATATGTGTAGTGATTGTTGTTATTGCGTGGCAATGAGTTTATTTCTATTTGACCGCGTCGCACGGTTGATTCGCGAGCGGGTAATATATGCATCTATGGTTCGAGCCGTTCGACCCTCGACAATGCACAATTTACTATTTTTTTATGTTGGATCGGGCTGTACGTTCCTCGGTGATTATATGCGCATGACTTATGTGACCCTTTTTACGTGGGTTAGGCCTCATATTTACTTTCATGTATAGATGGACACTCGTAATGACAACTTAAAGGAAGAATTGATGTTTTGTAGTTGCTAATTCCTATAAACTGAGTTATTACTGCTTATTATAAATTCTTCTCATTTTACTTGACCTTAGTAAGTATCAAGTCGACCTCTCGTCTCTACTTCTTCGAGATTAGACGGGATACTTACTGGGTACATATTGTTTATGTACTCATGCTACGCTTCTGTACTTAACTGTACAGGGTATGAGGCAGGTGGATCTGGCTATCACTCTAGTGCGCATTCCAAAGCGGATTTGGGACTTCTACAGTGAGCTGCTTTCCCTCCATGTCGATCCGCAACCGAAGAAGTCTTTCTTTTGTATTAT
>NW_017674011.1:107432-111823 GCF_001879085.1 Nicotiana attenuata
CTCTGGCGATCGAGAACGTCATGAGCCCTTATTTTTGCAGAACAAGCTCAACAAGTAATATTTGTGCAAGATCCTCAAGATCATGAATGGTTTGTCCCTAAGTTAATTACCTCGAGACATTTTCAATATGGGAGAGGAAAATAGTGTGCAGTTTGAGTCATCAACGCAAAGTGATGCCACTGACTTGGCTCTTTTAGAAAATGCTTGTGTTTGAGAAGATGAGTATAATGATTGGGTAAGAAGTGGTGTCGATGGGATAATAATTGATACAAACATAGATTCTCAACCTTTTCCAAATGATGGTGAAGCTAATGTTGAGGGAGAAAATAACATAGAAAATGAATGTGATTCTGAATAAGATAGGCGGTACTTATAGAATATTTTTGTTGCAAGTGTTATGTAATAAACTCTAAGGGTGTTATTTTTTGCTTCAGAAATTTGAATATTGGATGTTTGAGTGAATTTATTGTGCTTTCTTCTACTTATATTTTGCTTATTGTATCCATTTAAATGTGATATTATAAGGTGGTACTATCACTTGATAATTATTTTCCTAGTGCATAAATAACTCTTATCTCTAGAACAATATTTGTCGCAAGGCTTTGTTTGCGTTACCTGAGTTGTTGATATTTTTCACATATTGAGATTTGGATGATGCTTCCTCATGTTTTGCAAGTGGCCTGCTGATTTGTTGGAGTCAATATAGTACTAATATAGCATAATGCAGCTAGATAATTTTTTCATTTTGGAGAAGGAACTATGCGAACTAGAGGTCGCAACCGACTGGTAATTGAACAAGACGACGATGAAGATGTGCGACCTTATATTGAGCATTTGATGGATGGTCAAAACCATTCTGCAACCCAGCCTTATATTGAGCAGTTGATGGATAATCAGAACTCTTCTGAAGACCAGGCACATGATGATCAATCTTGTGATTTGAATAGTTCTGCTGGTGGTACTGAAGTTCAACAAAATGATGGTGAATCAGGTAACACTTTTCTCTGGAATCATTTTCAAATCTTAATTATGTAAATACAATGGTTATTCTAACTAGTTTATATAGTGTAATTAGCAACTGTGATTTTCTGTAATTTCTATTGTGATATCGAACTAGTTATATAGTGCAACTTGTAACAATTAAGAGAGTGTTCTTATGTGAAATTGTAACATTGCATCTTGGCATTAGTTGCTTGATCTCCTCCACTTCTCTTGCTACAGACCAAGGGATAGGCCATTCTCCTTCCACTGCATTCTTCAATATCATTGAATCTGTATGCAGGTCTATTAGAACATAGTCATGTATTTCCATCTTTTTGTTGAATCAAAGCAGCCTTGTTTTCTTGTCTGATTTTATTCAAACGTCCAGTGCTAGCAACTTGAGTATTTATAGAGTTTAGTGGTTTGGAACTTACCAAGGCATCAAGCAAATTCCTGTCCTCCAAAGTGATAGCTGGTGACATTATGTCCTGCTGCTGCTGCTGCTCACCAGTTGTAAGTGTACCTACAGCTCCTGCTGTGATTGCATTCTGCTGCTGCTGTCCGGAATTGTTAGGTGTTGTTGCTCGTTGACCATCAACATTAGTACCAGCTGTAGTAAGCTGTTGCTGCTGCACATAGTGGCTTGAAACATTACCTTGAGTAATCTGATTATTGGGAGTTGCTGCTGTTTGAAATTTACTTCCAGCTTCTGCATTTTTTATTGCAGCAACTGAAGAGTTCTCAAGGTGCTGCTGCCCATCTTGCTTTGTTACTGTCACTGTCTTTGATCGAGCTTCAATTTTTTTATTCCATCAAGCTGGTGCCTTGATAAAGGAATGAAATCTGGTGCCTTAGCATTAAGCTTACTGCTTGAACCTACTTTTGACGAGCTGCTAATTCTAGGCAGTGTAGGCGAGCCAACTGATAACCTCTCTTCCTCTTCACTTTCTTGATCATCTTCCTCAATTGAATCTCCTGCAAAATCACCAGCCCAGTCTTCTTCACCCTCATATTCACATTGCTGTAACCAAAGCTTGGATTTAATTACCATCTCCCTAAAATTTGCCTTGATTATTTCTTTGTTGTTTCCTGTGGACAGAACCAATTGCTCACCACCATGTTCTCCACAAGACTCCAATGATTGTGTTGGAACTTCAAAAACAGAGGTGTTTAATGTAACCATAGGTTGTTTCACCATATTATTATTCAACATCATTGCATTTTGAGCATCCTTAATAATTTGTTCGACGTGAGGAGTAGAAAAAAGCAGTGTTGGAACATTAGATCTGTGAGCATGTTTGCCCGTAAGCTCCTCCACCAGATTTTTCTTTGAAATATTTGGTCGAGCATGGTTGTCCCTCGCTAAATTGCCACTGGCCAAAGGTTCTTTGGCACTGTTGTTGCATGGTACTAACTCCTTGGATATCCCATTACCATTTAAACCAGTTGCATCACCTCCAGCATCTCCATCAGTTACCATTTAAACCTTTCCTTGTCATTATATTGTCACGACCCATTTCCACAGTAGGTCGTGAGGGCGCCTGACACCCTTGTCAGGCAAGCATTGNAAATATTTTGTTGCGAATGAACAAGATATTGAGGAATTGTCCATACGTAAAATCAGAATTATTGATACGGGCCTTTTCCACAGAAAAGGGGAATCTTGTGTTCCAATAGAAGCAGAAGTGATGTGGATTATTCAAGAATCGAAGTCGATTTGCTTTATAAAAAGAAGATATCAATGAACTTCTATGAAATGGTTTCACGGGATTCAGCCAATTGTCTTGATCGTGGAATATCATTGAGAAATAGGAATCCGGGTTATCAAAGGATTTCCTGCGATAATTTCTAGTATGGAATGAGTCAATCATCCACCCAAAATAATCGTCTACCAAAGTGTGTGCCAGAACCTGGTGTCACAAGCTATGGGCAACTAGTAGAATATACATCCAAAAGAATATCACACTATCCTACTGTCTGAATCCAAATAGACAGAAAATAATAATACAAAAGAAAGACTTCTTCGGTTGCGGATCGACATGGAGGGAAAGCAGCTCACTGTAGAAGTCCCAAATCCGCTTTGGAATGCGCACTAGAGTGATAGCCAGATCCACCTGCCTCATACCCTGTACAGTTAAGTACAGAAGCGTAGCATGAGTACATAAACAATATGTACCCAGTAAGTATCCCGTCTAATCTCGAAGAAGTAGAGACGAGAGGTCGACTTGATACTTACTAAGGTCAAGTAAAATGAGAAGAATTTATAATAAGCAGTAATAACTCAGTTTATAGGAATTAGCAACTACAAAACATCAATTCTTCCTTTAAGTTGTCATTACGAGTGTCCATCTATACATGAAAGTAAATATGAGGCCTAACCCACGTAAAAAGGGTCACATAAGTCATGCGCATATAATCACCGAGGAACGTACAGCCCGATCCAACATAAAAAAATAGTAAATTGTGCATTGTCGAGGGTCGAACGGCTCGAACCATAGATGCATATATTACCCGCTCGCGAATCAACCGTGCGACGCGGTCAAATAGAAATAAACTCATTGCCACGCAATAACAACAATCACTACACATATAAGGGTGACCGTGCATAGAAATGCCAATTATTTTCTTTTAAGAACCAAATAGGTTAAGGGTCATTCTCTAATTTCATTCTTCTTAATCACAAGAATTAATTAAATCCCAGATACTCAACTATACTAGAATATCACGTAAAGCATGCTCATGGGTTAAACTACCCGAACTTAGCATAATAGTCGCTATGCATGGACCCTCGTCACCTAGTACGTACGTAGCCCCCGAATACAATGACAAATAATTCAATTATTATACCTATGGGGACAATTCCCTCTTACAAGGTTAGAAAGGAGACTCACCTTGTTCCAAAGCGCACTTCCAATATCAAGAACAAGCCCAAGCCCTTAATTCGGAGCCGAACGATCGCAAACTAGTTAAAATAAGTAAGAACTAGTCAATAAAGGCTTAAAAGGTCGAATTCTATCTATTTAAGTAATTTCCCAACCTTTTCCACAAGTTTCCTAAATTCCGACCCCGGGCCCACGCGCCCGGATGCCGATATTTTTCAAAGGAAATTGTTCTCTACAACCTAAGGATCAATAAAATATGATTTCTAGTCCATTTCATAACAAATTGCATGCTTAAATCTTAGTTTTGCTAAGACCCTAGGTCTAGCTCTAACCCTTGATTTTAACCAAATTTTAGTGTTTAATCCACCTAATGTTCATGTAATTTAACTTATAATGGAGGGAGATTACTTACCTTGCAATAATATGTTGAAACCCTCTCTTTGGAACCACCAAAATCGCCCAAGTGAGGAGTAAGGTATGGGGGAAATGACTTTGAACTCGGATTAAATGCATTCACTGCCTTCCAGC
>NW_017674012.1:0-59674 GCF_001879085.1 Nicotiana attenuata
GATAAACTAGGGGGTAAAGCAAGCTCATAAGCAACCTCCCCAACTCGTCTCAACACCTCAAAGGGGTCAATAAACCTTGGGCTCAACTTGCCCTTCTTCCCGAACCTCATAATGCCCTTCATGGGCGAGATTTTCAAGAGAACCTTCTCGCCAACCATAAATGATACATCCCGCGCCTTCTGGTCCGCGTAGCTCTTTTGCCTGGACTGAGCGGTGCGAAGCCTCTCCTGAATAAACTTCACCTTATCCAAGGCATCCTATACCAAATTTGTGCCAAGTAACTTAGCCTCTCCAGGCTCAAACCACCCGATCGGAGAACGACAACGTCGACCATATAAAGCCTCATATGGGGCCATCTCTATGCTGGACTGATAGCTGTTGTTGTATGCGAACTCTGCTAGAGGCAAGAACTGATCCCACTGCCCTCCAAAATCAATCGCACATGCCCTAAGCATATCCTCCAAAATCTGCACCGTCCGCTCCGACTGTCCGTCGGTCTGAGGATGGAATGCTGTGCTAAGCTCTACACGAGTCCCCAACTCACTCTGCACGGCTCTCCAGAAATGGGAAGTGAACTAAGGACCTCTGTCTGATATGATGGACACCGGCACACCATGCAATCGGACTATCTACTGAATATAAATCTTAGCATACCTCTCCGCTGTATAAGTAGTCGCCACTGGAATGAAATGGGCCGACTTGGTCAATCTATCTACAATGACCCACACTGAATCAACCTTCAAGGTCCGCGGTAATCCAACTACGAAGTCCATGGTGATGCGTTTCCATTTCCACTCTGGTATGGGCATCTGCTGAAGTAGGCCGCCTGGTCTCTGATGTTCATACTTGACCTGCTGGCAATTCAAACACTTAGTCACATGCTTCACTATGTCCTTCTTCATCCCCCGCCACCAGTAATGCTGCCTCAAATCATGATACATCTTCGTGACTCCCGGGTGAATAGAATACCGCAAACTGTGCGCCTCCTCTAGGATCCTTCCCTTAGACCATCAACATTAGGAACACATAGACGACCCTGGAGTCACAGAACACCATCCTCGCCCATTGAAACCTCCTTGGCACCTCCCTGAAGTACCGTCTCTCTGAGAACCGCCAAATGTGGATCATCATACTGTCAGGCCTTAATCTCCCCCAATAACGAGGACTGAGCAACCACACATGCTAGAACTCGGCTGGACTCTGAAATGTCCAACCTCACAAGCCTGTTAGCCAAGGACTGAATGTCCAAGGCTAGTGGCCTCTCCTCTGCTCGAATGAATGCTAGGCTACCCATGCTCTCCGCCTTCCTGCTCAGGGCATCCACGACCACATTCGCCTCGCCCGGATGATAAAGAATGGTAATGTCATAATCCTTCAGCAACTCAAGCCCCCTGCGCTGCCTCAAATTGAGATCGCTCTGCTTGAACAAATGTTGTAGGCTGCGGTGATCGGTGTAAACCTCACAAGGCACCCTATACAAATAGTGCCTTCATATCTTAAGAGCATGAACAATCGCCGCCAACTCCAGATCGTGCACAGGGTAATTTTTCTCATGAATCTTCAGCTGACGCGAGGCATATGAAATAACTCTCCCCTCCTGCATCAACACACATCCTAGACCAATGCGTGGAGCGTCGCAATACACCGTATACGTCCCCGTACCGGAAGGCAATACAAGAATTGGTGCCGTAGTCAAAGCTGTCTTGAGCTTCTGGAAGCTCTCCTCACAATCATCGGACCAAATGAATGGGGCACCCTTCTGAGTCAGTCTAGTCAAGGGTGATGCAATAGACGAAAAGCCCTGCACGAATCGCCGGTAATAACCTGCTAATCCCAGAAAACTCCTGATCTCGGTCACTGAAGTGGGACGTGGCCAACTCTGAACTGCCTCAATCTTCTTGGGATCTACCTTAATATCCTCTCCGGACACAATATGCCCCAAGAATGCCACTGACTCGAGCCAAAACTCACACTTGGAGAACTTAGCATACAGCTGTTGCTCTCGCAAAGTCTGAAGCACTACTCTCAAATGCTGCTCGTGCTCTCCCAGGCTACGCGAGTATATCAAGATGTCGTCAATGAAGACGATAACGAAGGAATCAATATAAGGCCTGAATATCCTGTTCATCAGATCCATAAATGCTGCGGGCGCATTGGTCAAGCCAAAGGACATCACTAGAAACTCATAATGGCCATATCTAGTCCTGAATGCAGTCTTCGAAACATTCGAGTCCCGAATCTTCAGCTGATGATATCCTGACCTCAGGTCAATATTAGAGAACACCCTGGCACCCTGCAGCTAGTCGAACAAATCATCAACACGAGGCAACGGGTACTTGTTCTTGATGGTGACCTTGTTCAACTGGCTGTAATCAATGCACATCCGCATGGTCCCATCCTTCTTCTTCACAAATAGCACTGGTGCGCCCCAAGGCGACACACTGGGCCTGATAAACCCCTTCGCTAGCAACTCCTCCAGCTGCTCCTTCAACTCCTTAGGGTCCATACGGTACGGTGGAATGGATATAGGCTGAGTGCCGGGGGCCAAATCAATGCAGAAATCAATATCACGATTCGGAGGCATGCCGGGCAGATCAGAAGGAAACACATCGGTGAACTCTCGAACTACTGGCACTGAATCAATCATCGGAGACTCTGCAGCGGTGTCTCGAACATAAGCTAAGTAAGCCAAACACCCTTTTCTAACCATGTGCTCTAGGCATGTCAACTGTGGACCCCTTCCATTCCAATCTTGGCAACCCTGGCATTGCTAGTGAAATAGTCTTGGCACGGCAAACAAGGATGGCGTGATATGGAGATAGCCAATCCATGCCCAAGATGACCTCAAAATCGATCATGTCCAGCAACAGAAGATCTGCTCTAGTCTCGAAACCAGAGAAAGTGACCACACAGGACTGGTAAATCCGATCCACAATCACAGAATCACCCATAGGAGTGGACACATGAACAGGAACACCCAAAGGCTCAGGAGAAACAACCAGAAAGCGAGCGAACAGAGACGATACATATTAATAAGTAGACCCTGGATCAAATAATACCGAAGCATCCCTACCACCAACGGAAATAATACATGTGATGACGACATCTGAGGCCAGTGTATCTGGCCTGGCTGGAAGAGCATAGAATCTAGTTGGAGCGCCGGCTG
This sequence comes from Nicotiana attenuata, assembly GCF_001879085.1. Classification (NCBI taxonomy): domain Eukaryota; kingdom Viridiplantae; phylum Streptophyta; class Magnoliopsida; order Solanales; family Solanaceae; genus Nicotiana; species Nicotiana attenuata. The sequence goes on from NW_017674012.1 coordinate 3,167, forward strand.
CCTGGCCTCCACCTGACTGGGGAGTAGCTGGCTGACCTCTCCCTGTCTGGCCTCCACCTCTAGGACAGACTCTACCCGTCTGCCCTCCACCTCTAGGTGGCTGGGCAGCTGGTGCCGGAGTCTGGGGCTGCTGACCCTGCTGTAGCGCCTTACCCTGAAGTCTGGGGCAAGTCCTCTTCAGGTGGCCCGAATCTCCACACTCGTCGCATGCTCTAGGAACCATAGCCTGCTGCCCAGAAGTCTGAGTCTGCTGACCCGAATACCCACTGGAAGAACCCTAGATAGCTGGTGGACGATAGGAACTCTCTGGCATGGCACTGAAAGGAGCACTAGAAGAATCCTGATATCCAGAGTACCCACCAGAGGGACCCTGAGTAGCTGGTGGGCGGTAAGAACCCTCCGGCATCGCACTGAAATAAGGCTTCGCTGGGGCACCTCGGGGAGGGGGTGGTGGTGCTGAGTGTGAGGGCCTGCTGGGCTGACCCCTCCCGAAGTGGCCTCTACCCCTGGCTGGGGCACCTCTGAACTCTCCTGAAAATCTGGCCCTCTTATCCTGCTGCATCTGCTCTCTACCCCTCAAACGATAACCCTCAATCCTGCGAGCAATCTCAACCACTAGCTGGTACCCTGTACCAATCTCTACCTGTCGAGCCATACCAGACCGGATGGTGGTATGTAACCCCGCAACAAATCTCCGCACTCTCTCTACCTCTGTGGGAAGTATCATAAGTGCATGGCGAGACAACTCAGAGAACCTCGCCTCATAATCGGTCACTGACATCTGACCCTGCTCTAGGTGCTCAAACTGATACCGGAGCTCTTCCCTCTCAGAGGGCGGAATGTATCGATCCAGGAATAACTGAGTGAACTGACCCCAAGTGAGGGGAGGAGAACTTGCTGGCCTGCCAAGTACATATGACTGCCACCATCTACGTGCCCTGCCCTCAAGCTGAAAAGTAGTGAAGTCAACTCCATTCGACTCCAATATCCTCATGTTGTGCAGCCTGTCCCTGCATCGGTCTATGAAGTCCTAAGCATCCTCATGACGCTCACCCCCGAAGACTGGAGGGTGAAGCCTGGTCCATCTGTCTAATAACTTCTGTGGGTCACCGTCCACAGCTGGCCTGGGCTGGGGTGCCACTGCAGCAACTAGCTGAGCCCCATCAGCGGGTAGTGCACCCGGAGTCTGATATACTGCAGCCGCATGGCCTGGAGCCTGAGCAGTAGGGGTCTGGGCTCCCCCTCCTGCCTGTGAAGTGGCTGGGTCTGCTGGAAATAAACCAGCTTGAGTCATAGTGTCCATGAACCGTAGCATGCGGCCCATGACCTCCTGAAATCCCGGTGCTGTCATGAAATCCGCCGGGGTAGGCTCAGCTACGGGCACCTCGCCCTGCTCCTCAGTAATAGGGTACTCCACAGGATCTGCCGGTGGTGCAACTGGAACGGCTCTGGGACGCCCTCGTCCCCTACCACGGGCCGGTGCCCTCCCCGGCCTCTACCTCGGCCTCTAGCAACGGGAGGAGCAGCTCCTCCCGGGTCCGGAACGTCGGCGGTACGAGTTCTCACCATCTGTGAGAGAATAGAAGAGGGAAATTTAGTACTCTAAGCACTGCACGACAGGAAATGAATAAAGAGTAGTCTTTCCTAATACCCTATAGCCTCTCGAAGATAAATACAGACGTCTCCGTACCAATCAACAAGACTCTATCAGGTTTGCCCATAACTCATGAGACCTACGTGAACCTAGTGCTCTGATACCATGTTGTCACGACCCATTTTCACAACAGGTCATGAGGGTGCCTGACACCCTTGACAGGCAAGCCAATTGCGGAAAAACTTCTAAAATACTTATGCGTCTTTTATTTAGAATAAGTAAAATAGACACTTAATTTGGAATTTAAACCAGAAGAGCTGAATACTGTAATAATAAAATTACACAACCCCAAAATAATCGTCTACCAAAGTGTGTGCCAGAACCTGGTGTCACAAGCTACGGGCAACTAGTAGAATATACAGCCAAAATAATATCACACTACCCTACTGTCTGGATCCAAATAGACAGAAAATAATAATACAAAAGAAAGATTTCTTCGGCTGCGGATCGACATGGAGGGAAAGCAGCTCACCGTAAAAGTCCCAAATCCGCTCACGAATGCGCACCAGAGTGATAACTAGATCCACCTGCCTCGGACCCTGTACAGTTAAGTACAGAAGCGTAGCATGAGTACATAAAAAATATGTACCCAGTAAGTATCCCGTCTAATCTCGAAGAAGTAGAGACGAGAGGTCGACTCGATACTTACTAAGGTCAAGTAAAATGAGAAGAATTTATAATAAGCAGTAATAACTCAGTTTATAGGAATTAGCAAGTACAAAACATCAATTCTTCCTTTAAGTTGTCATTACGAGTGTCCATCTATACATGAAAGCAAATATGAGGCCTAACCCACATAAAAAGGGTCACATAAGTCAAGCGCATATAATCACCGAGGAACGTACGGCCCGATCCAGCATAAAAATAGTAAATTGTGCACTGCCGAGGGTCGAACGGCTCGAGCCATAGATGCATCTATTACCCCGCTCGCGAATCAACTGTGTGACACGGTCAAATAGAAATAAACTCATTGCCACGCAATAACAACAATCACTACACATATGAGGGTGACCGTGCATAGAAATGCCAATTATTTCCTATTAAGAACCAAATAGGTTAAGGGTCGTTTTCTAATTTCATTCTTTTTAATTACAAGAGTTCATTAAATCCCAGATAATCAACTATACTAGAATATCACGTAAAGCATGCTCATGGGTCCTAAACTACCCGAACTTAGCATAATAGTCGCTACGCACGGACTCTCGTCACCTAGTATGTACGTAGCCCCAGAATACAACAAAAAATAATTCAATTATTATACCTATGGGGACAATTCCCTCTTACAAGGTTAGAAAGGAGACTCACCTCGTTCCAAAGCGCACTTCCAATATCAAGAACAAGCCCAAGCCCTTAATTCAGAGCCGAACGATCGCAAACTAGTTAAAATAAGTAAGAACTGGTCAATAAAGTCTTACAAGGTCGAATTCTAACTATTTACGTAATTTCCCAACCTTTTCCACGAGTTTCCTAAATTCCTACCCCGGGCCCACGTGCCCGGATTCCGATATTTTTCAAAGGAAATTGTTCTCTACAACCTAAGGACCAATAATATATCATTTCTAGCTCATTACATAGCAAATTACATGATTAAATCTTAGTTTTATTGAAACCCTAGGTCTAGCTCTAACTCTTTGGTTTTATCTAATTTTTAGTTTTTAATCTACCTAATATACATGTATTTAAATTAAGGATGAATGGGGATTACTTACCTTACAATGCTATGTTGAACCCCTCTCTTTGGAAGCACCAAAATCGCCCAAGTGTGGAGTTGTGTATGGAATAAATGACTTTGAGTTCGGATTAAATGAACTCTCTGCCCCCCAGCGATTTCCGCTTCTGCGGTACCATGACCGCTTCTGCGGAAATCGCCTCTGCGAAAAAAGGTCCGCTTTTGCGGAAATGGCCCAAGAAGCCTTGGCCGCTTCTGCGGTCAGGTGCCCGCTTATGTGGGTCCGCTTCTGCGGATAACTAGCCGCTTCTGCGGATTTGGGCCTACGGAGTTGGATCGCTTCTGCGGTCTTGGGGCCGCTTAAGCGGGACCGCTTCTGCGGTCTCTGGGCCGCTTTTGCGGTTTCCCCTTGGCCAGGCCCTTTTCGCTTTTGCGATGTACTGACCGCATCTGCAGTACCGCTTCTGCGGTCCAAGAACCGCAGATGCGGTTATGACAGAAGCAGCAACTGAAGGTTGTTTTTCTTAAATTTTCTACTTCGCTCGAACCTCGCTCGTTTGACGCTCGGGGCTCCCGAGCCCCGCCCGAACATACCAACAAGTCTAAAATCATGAGGCGGACCTACTCGAACCCTCGGAACTCCCAAAACAATGCTAAATCTTGGAATCACCCCCTAAAACCAAATGAGTCAAACTATTGAATCTTAAAGTTCTTAATTCTCCTCTAACGCGTCAAAACACCCTTAAACTACTCGGATTGACACCAAATTTTACGGGCAAGTCTTAAACAACATTACGGACCTGTACCAAGCTTCGGAACCAAAATCCGAGCCCGATACCTAGGGAATCAATGATTACTTAGTTTCTTTAATTCCTTAAAACTTCAATTAAACAATTTTAGATAAAAATTCATTACTCGGGCTAGGGACCTCGGAATTCGTTTCCGGACATACGCCCAGGTCCCATATTTTTCCACAGACCCTCAAAAATTGCCAAATCAAGAATCCAGGTCCGTTTTCCCAAAATATTGACCGAAGTCAAACTTGGTCTTTTTAAGAAAATCTTAAAGAAGCAAATGAGCATATTTTTACTCAAACTCTCCCAACTCCCAAACCGATCGCCCCCGCAAGTCGTAAACTAGTTAAAGTAAGTACGAGAGGCTTTATTTAGGGGAACGGGGTTCGAAAAGGTAAAACATCCGGTCGGGTCGTTACGCAACAACTTCATCATCTGCACCTTTCTCTCCACCTTTACTCTGTCTACAAACACTGCATTGTTCCTCTCCACCTTGTTGTTGAACATGTTCAACGCCTTCAACAGCCGCTTCATGAGCAGTATGATCTTCAGTATCAATAACTTGATTATCTGCACCTTGCATGCTTCCAATATTCTCAGTTGATAAATGTGCTTCATCATTTACATCTCTGCTCAATCTATCAGCACTTGAACGTCGCTCTTCAAATTCTTCTTGACCATGTTCTTCGCCTTCAAAAGCCGATGGATTTTTGTAACAGTCATTCATCCTGTCATTCCTCGATGCTTACTCAAATCATTTGATTTGTTGACAATCGTAAACAACTGTTCAAACTTCTCATCGAAATATTCCTAGAAAAAAAATTACTAACAATGATTAATCTGAATAACATCAGCACAAATAAAAAGACTTCTCTATAAATTAGCTTACTTTCACTTTTACAAAAACCGCATCCACAATAGCAGTTCGCTCCTCCTTTTTAAACTTATCAAAAACTTCATTCACGATCGTGCTTCTTTCTTTTTCTGCATGCCGTTGAACCTCTGTCTTTAACCTCTAGAATAGATACAAAACAAAAATTCAGATATAGAAGAAAACTTCAGCTCAAAAAACAGGTTGTACTTTTAAAAAAACAAACCCAAAAAACTTCAGATCAAAACTTACAGAGCATATTCTGTCAAGTAATTCATTGTCATCAAAGTCAGATGTAGACGAGGTAGAACGACTCTTTGTACGAGATGCTTCGCCAATAAAAGGAGTTGGATTCAGTTCTTTTGGTTGATTCCGACTACGTGGTGATTCACCAATGACATGAGTTTGTTTCGGTTCTTTTGATCGACTCAGAGTAGGTGGTGATTTACCAATGAAAGGAGTTGGATTCGATTCTTTTGATCGTCTCAGTATACGTGGTGATTCACCAGAGTAAGGAACTGCATTAACTACATTTGAACGAATCCGGCTGCACGGTAATTTCCCAATTAAAGGCATTGAATTCAATTCCTCTTCTGTAGGAATTATACCCAATACCCTAAAGTCGCGATATCTCTGTTTAATACGAAAAAGTATATTATGAGGAGAAAAAAACTAATACATCAGCATATAACACAAAGACAAAAAAATAAAAGTAACTTACTTCATGAGTTTTGAAAATATAATAAAGTTCGGGAAATTTAGGCTCTCCCACGCATGCATAACGTAACATCCTGGGGACTTGAGGGGCATCAAGGTACTCATCATCTCTTATATACTTCTCCCGAACATCTGGGAAGCGCTCATAGAACCAAACACATGACGGATATGGAAATCCACCAAGTTTATACTCAGTTGTATGGTGTTTGTTCTGCTTGTCCAATGCATGTTTCAGGAAATAAATGAGCTTCTCATAAGCCACATTACCCCAAGGATATTCAGCGCAAACCTTATCATCTTCAACAATAGATGCATACTCCTCTGCCACACATAACAAAGTATTTTTCCCAAACAGAATAGACTCTACAACAAGAATTTCCATAAGTTTAACTGCATCATCATCACTCTCGCATACGTGTACATGATTCATAGCATTCTTTGGAATTTCATTGCGAGTCATAAAATTTTAAATATCCTTCAAAGTCACACCCTTGGACTTACCAAAATACCGCTTCAGAAGATTGCTCTCTCGATTAATTGGTCTTTCAACATTGTGTGCTGTGATCCGCAAACCACACATAATGTGAAAGTCTTCAAGGGTGAAGGAGACATCATGCCCAAAAATCTTGAACTAATGGAGTCTCGGTCTTTTGTGAATATTCGAGAAAGACACAGACAATGCACCAACTTCATGCTACATTGGAAATTCTCCATAGCCATAATGTATCTAAATGTACCATTATTAAGCTTATGCTGTTGAGTAGGAGTCAAGAAACTTGCAATTAACTTCTTCAAATCATGGTTCCCCTTCCAGTAACCCTTAGAGTTAAACCAATCTCCAAACTCATAATATCTTTGTCCTGGTTTTGTAGGTGGAGCAGAGGGGATATAAGGACCTTGGGGTATTACAGGTAGTTTAGGGGCTTTGCCTTTTTTAGCTGCATTGGGATCGTTAGGTGCTTTAGGAGCCATCTGTTCAAAAAATGTCACGACCCGGATTTCCCACCCTCGGGAGTCGTGATGGCGCCTACTAATAGGAGCTAGGCAAGCCAAACTTAATTACTCTTCATTTAAACACATGTTCCTTTTTATAATTAACAACATTAGAATAAAAGCAACAGAATTAAAAATCACAAGCGGAAGTCTCAAATTAGATAGCTGAATAAAACACGGAATCCCAACATGTATCTCTACCTAAGAACTGGAGTCACATACTCACGAACATCTAAGGAGTACCAAATACAAAATCTGAAAGAAACATAAATCTGTTTATCTCGAATACAATGAGATGACAGTCTAATGTAAGGATAGAGGAGACGCCGGGCCTGCGGATGCCTGTAAGGCTACCTCGGTATCTCGATGGACTGAAAGCCTGCTCCCGTGCTAGTGCTGCTGCTGCTGCTCGAAACCTGGATCTGTGCAAATAGCACAGAGTGTAGCATCAGCACAATCGACCCCATGTGCTGGCAAGTGTCTAGCCTAACCCCGGCGAAGTAGTGACGAGGCTAGACCAGACTACCACATAAACCTGTGCAATTCAAATATATACATGCCGCAGAAAGAAATACAGGAAGTAAACAGTCATTAAGGAAGGGCGAAACATACGGTGGGGAGACAACAGTTACAACGAAAATCTCAATATAAAGATAGAAGCAGCCAAGATAATCTACAGCTAACAACAAAACAAATATCCTAAATAAACACACTTGAATCGGCAATTGTTGCGGCGCGTATCCCAATCCCAATATATATATCATTACTGTTGCGGCGTGCAACCCGATCCACAATGTCATTGTTGCGGCGTGCAACCCGGTCCGTATCATCTAGCATTGTTGCGGCGTGCAACCCGACCCTCAAATATCACTGTTGCGGCGTGCAACCCGACCCATATCATTTAGCATTGTTGCGACGTGCAACCCGACCTTCAAATATCACTGTTGCACCGTGCAACCCGACCCATATCATTTAGCATTGTTGCAGCGTGCAACCCGATCCACATTTATCATTGTTGCAGCGAGCAAACCGATCCATATATATATCACTCTACCTCACCCAAACAACAGTCACAAAAAAGGGCAAGGGAGTAAATAAACAAAATGAAAATCCCGGCAAGAGAGCACACAACAAACAATTAAAACCCGGCAAGGGCACCACATCAATAAACTCAATATCCCGGCAAGGGAGGAAAACCAACAAAATCAACAAAAACGTCCCGGCAAGGGAATAACCAATAACTCTTTCTCTTTCATTCATTTCTTACCTTATGATTCACTTTTACCACTTGAGCCAAGCTCCAAGGAGTTACTTATCTCATATACCATCACAATCTACATTTCTCAACCGAGCCAATGCTCCACGAAGTACCAAGATCACAATTTCTATCACAAAGCCTTTACCACATATAGAAATCATCAATTAAACATGGAAGGCATAACAACAACCAACTATCCGCAAATAAGGACTCACGGTCATGCTAGACACCAATGTATAGATACTCGTCACCATGCCTATACATCGTACTCGATCAATTAGCAAATAGCAAACAAGACTCAACTCCTATTCCCTCAAGCTAGGGTTAAACCAAACACTTACCTCAAAGCCTTGAAATCCACTTAATCCTCAACTATCGCTTTACCCCGCGGTTCCACCTCCAATTCGCTCGAATCTAATCACAAATTGCTCAATTACTTTAATAAACACTATAGGAATCAATTTGAATGCATAAAAATGAATTTCCCAAGTTTTTCCCAAAAATTCCAAAATCGCCCCCGGGCCCACATGGTCAAAACCCGAGGACCGAACCAAAACCCGGTTACCCATTCCCCCACGAATTCAAATATGTAATTTGTTTTGATATCGGACCTCAAACCGAGGTCCAAATCCCCAATTTTTAGAAAACCTAGGTTCTACCCAAAAACCCCAATTTTACCCATGAAAATCCTTGATTTTAAGTGGAAAACATGTTAAATGATGTTAAAGATTGAAAGAATTGAGTAAAAATCGACTTACAAATGATTTGGGATGAAGATTGTTCTTGAAAAATCGCCTATGGTGTTTGGGTCTTGAAAGAATGGTGAAAAGTGATGAAAATTCGACTAAGTATAAAATTTGCTGGGCCTCGGATATGGGAAATGCGAAGTTGGGTTCGCAATTGCGAACCCTGCAGGCTTGGGAAATGCGACATTTCTGTTCGCATTTGCGAACTCAGGTCTACCAAGGGACCTTCGCATTTGCAAAACTGGTCTCGCATTTGCGAACCAGTGACCATCGCATTTGCGAGGTTTGGATTCGCATTTGCGAACCTTGGCCTGCCTGGGCTGGTTTCGCATTTGCGAACCAGCCTTCGCATTTGCGATAGCTGGACCTTCGCATTTTGCGAATCCAGGCTTCGCAAATGCGAATCCTGCAGATAACTGATACCAGGTCTTTCCAAAAGTGAAAAATGCAATCCGACGCCTATCCAAAATTCACCCGAGCCCTCGGGGCTCCAAACCAATTATGCACACAACCTCAAAAATATCCTACGGACTTATCCGTGCGATCAAATCGCCACAATAACATCATATACATCGAATCAAGCCTCAAAACTCATGTTTTTCTTTGAAATTTTCATAAGGCATCAAATTTCCATTTCAAGTCCGAAACACGTCAAACGACGTCCGTTTTTAACCAAATTTTACAGAAAGCGCTTAAACCATATATAAGACTTGTACCGGGCGTCGGAACCAAAATACGAGCCCGATACCACAGTCTTTTAATCAAATTTCATTTCCAATTTCCTTAATAATTTCAGAAAAATAATTTCACACAAAAATTCATTTCTCGGGCTCTAGACCTCAGAATTCGACTCCGGGCATATGCCCGAGTCCCATATTTTTCTACGGACCCTCCAGGACCGTCAAATCACGGGTCCGGGTCCGTTTACCAAAAATGTTGACCGAAGTCAAATATATTCATATTAATATCAAAATTTAGCATTTTTCACACAGAATTCATATTTAAGCTTTCCGGCTACGCGCCCGAACTGTGCACGCAAATCGAGGCAACCCTAAATGAGGTTTTTGAGGCCTCGGAAGCACGGGATGAGTATGAAAACAGGTGATGACCCTTTGGGTCGTCACATTCTCCACCTCTAAAACAACCGTTCGTCCTCGAACGGACAAAAGAAAGAAGTACCTGAGTCGGGGAAAAGATGGAGATAATGGCTCCGCATATCAGACTCGGACCCCCAGGTCGATGCCTCAGGAGGCTGACCTCTCCACTGAACAAGCATTGAAGGAAAACTCTTCGACCTCAACTGTCGAACCTGCCGGTCTAGATTAGCCACTGGCTCCTCCTCATAAGACAGATCCTTGTCCAACTGGACAGTGCTGAAATCTAACACGTGGGCTGGATCACCGTGATACCTCCGAAGCATGGATACATGAAAGACTGGATGCACGGCTGATAAGTTAGGCGACAATGCAAGTCTATAAGCCACCTCTCCTACTCGATCAAGGATCTCAAGTGGCCCAATGAACCCAGGGCTAAGCTTGCCCTTCTTTCCGAATCTCATCACGCCCTTCATAGGCGACACTCGGAGCAATACCCTCTCACCAACCATGAAAGCTACATCTCGAACCTTACGATCTGCATAACTCTTTTGCCTGGACTGAGCTGAACGAAGCCTCTCCTGAATGATCTTGACCTTATCCAAGGCCTCCTGAACCAAATCCGTACCTATCAACTGAGCCTCTCCCGGTTCAAACCACACAATCGGAGACCGACATCGCCTACCATATAAAGCCTCATAAGGAGCTATCTGGATGCTCGACTGGTAGCTATTGTTGTAGGCAAACTCCGCTAAAGGAAAGAATTGATCCCACGAACCTCCAAAGTCAATAACACAAGCCCGGAGCATATCCTCCAAAATCTGAATAGTCCGCTTGGACTAACCGTCCGTCTAGGGATGAAATGCTATGCTCAACTCAACCCGTGTGCCCAACTCTCGCTGAACTGCTCTCCAGAAGCGCGAGGTAAACTGCGTACCCTGGTCCGAAATGATAGATACCGGCACACCATGAAGGCGAACAATCTCCCGGATATAAATCTCAGCTAATCTCTCGGATGAATAGGACACTGCCACAGGAATGAAATGCGCTGACTTGGTCAGCCTATCAACAATGACCCAAACTGCATCGAACTTCTTCCGGGTCAACGAAAGTCCAGTAACGAAGTCCATAGTGATCCTCTCCCACTTCCACTCGGGAAGCTCAATCCTCTGAATAAGCCACCAGGCCTCTGATGCTCGTACTTAACCTGCTGACAGTTCAAACATCGAGCCACATATGCAACAATATCCTTCTTCATCCTACGCTACCAATAATGCTGCCGCATGTCCTGATACATCTTTGCGGCGCCCAGATGAATAGAGTACCGGGAACTGTGGGCCTCCTCCAATATCAAATCCTGAAGCCCACCCACATTGGGCACGCAAACTCGCCCCTGCAATCTCAAGACTCCATCCGCATCTAAGGTAACCAGCTGGGCACCTCCACGTTGCACCGTGTCTCTGAGGACACACAAATGGGGATCATCAAACTGCCAATCACGGATACGCTCCAATAATGAAGAACGAGCGACTGTGCAAGCCAACACACGACTGGGCTCAAAAACATCCAGTCTCACGAACTGATTGGCTAAGGCCTGAACATCCAAAGCAAGCGGCCTCTAACTCACTGGAATATAAGCAAGACTGCCCATACTGGCTGACTTCCTACTCAAAGCATCGGTCACCACATTGGCCTTCCCCGGATGATATAAAATGGTGACATCATAATCCTTCAAAAACTCCAACCACCTCCGCTGCCTCAAATTCAACTCCTTTTGCTTGAACAATTACTGAAGACTCTTGTGGTCAGTGAACACCTCACATGCCACGCCATACAAATAGTTCCTCCAAATCTTCAAGGCGTGAACAATAGCTGCCAACTCTAAATCATGCACTGGATAGTTCTTCTCATGAATCTTCAACTGCTTCGAAGCATAGGCAATAACCTTGCCATCCTGTATCAACACTGCACCAAGCCCAATACGGGAAGCATCACAATAAACTGTATAAGGCCCTGATCCTGTGGGCAAAACCAACACCGGTGCCGTAGTCAGAGATGTCTTGAGCTTCTGAAAGCTCGCCTCACACTCCTCCGACCATCTGAACTGGGCACCCTTCTGGGTCAACCTGGTCATCGGGGCTGCAATAGATGAAAACCCCTCCACAAACTGACGATAGTAGCCTGCCAACCCCAAGAAACTCCGAATCTCTGTAGCTGACGCTGGTCTAGGCCAATTCTTGACTGCCTCAATCTTCTTTTGGGTCCACCTGAATACCCTCTGCTGACACAACGTGACCCATAAATGCTACCGAACTCAGCCAGAACTCACACTTGGAGAACTTGGCATATAACTGACTATCCCTCAGAGTCTGAAGAACCACTCTAAGGTGCTGCTCGTGCTCCTCCTGGCTGCGGGAGTATACCAAAATATCATCAATGAAGACTATCACGAACATGTCCAATTATGGCCTGAACACTCGGTTCATCAACTCTATACATGCTGCTGGGGCGTTGGTCAACCCAAATGACATGACCAAGAATTCATAATGCCCATACCGAGTGCGAAAAACTGTCTTGGGGACATCGGATGCCCAAATCCTCAACTGATGGTAGCCAGATCTCAAGTCAATCTTGGAGAATACTCTGGCACCCTAAAACTGGTCGAACAATTCATCAATCCTCGGCAGTGGATACTTATTCTTAATCGTTACCTTGTTCAATTGCCGGTAATCTATGCACATCCTCATCGATCCGTCCTACTTCTTGACAAATTACACTGGCGCGCCCCAATGCAAAACACTGGGTCTAATGAAACCCTGCTGAAGCGAATCCTGCAACTGATCCTTTAACTCTTTCAACTCTGGCGGAGCTATGCGATACGACGGGATAGAAATGGGCTGAGTGCCCGGAGCCAGATCAATACAAAGGTCGATATCCCTGTCGGGCGGCATACCCGGTAAAACTAAGGTCAAGGTCTTGGTATGGCTATCCAAGATAGCATGATACGGGGACAACCAATCCATACCCAATATAATGTCGAAATCCACCATGTATAAAAGCAAAAAATCAACACGGGTCTCAAGACCCCCAATCTCCATAACACAAGAGCGATGAACTCGATCAAACACAATAGAACCACCCACCGGTGTAGATACATAAACAGGAATACTCAAAGCATCACCAGGCACGACTAGGTACGGTACAAAGTAAGATGACACATACGAATACGTAGACCCTAGATCAAATAGCACTGACGCATCTCTATCACAAACCAGAATAATACCTGTAGTGATTTTATCTGATGACTCAACCTCTGGCCTGGCTGGAAGAGCATAACACCGGGGCTGGGCCCCACCTCCCTGAACTGTATCCCTAGGTCGATCGGCTGCTAGCTGACCTCCGCCCCTGGCGGTATGAGCTCCACCTCTATGACCTCTACCTCCACCTCTGGCTGGCTGGGAGGGCTGTGGAACACCTGGTGCCTGAACCATGGCACGAGAACCCTGATGCTGAGAACTACCCGGTGCTCGAGGGCAAAATCTGGCAATGTGACCTGGATCACCACAAGTGTAGTAAGACCTCGGCTGCTGCGGCTGAGCACCCCTCAACCTCGGGCAAGCCCTCCTGATGTGACCATACCGACCACACTCATAACATCCACGCGAATACTGTAGCTGAGGAAACTGAGACTGGCCCTGGCGGCCTGAATGACCACCTCGGAAACTCTGAAGCGGCGGTGCACTGATGGGGGCTGGTGGTGTACTGTAAGGCTGCTGATCAGAATAATGCGTCTGAGAACCACGACCACCTAAAGTACCATGAGATACCTGGGGAGCTGACTTAAAGGGCCTAGGAGGATGGCCTCTACCATAAGAACCTCCACCTCCAGACGAGGTACCACTAAATCTGCCTGAGTCACGGGGCCTCTTATCCGTCCCACGACCACCTCCCTGAAAAGTGATCTCACTCCCGTCCTGAGCCACTATACCCGGCTGACCTGCCACCGCTGGCTGAACTACTAGAAGCAAGCCCGCTCGGACGACACTCTCTATGAGGCCTACCAACCGGACCAAAGCATCCTGAAGAACTGGGGTAGCAATAAACCCCTCTGGGACCTGAGCTGGGCCCACCGGAACTACTGGGGCTGGAACCTCCTCCTCAAACTCAACTTGAGGCTCCGCCTCCGGGGCTACTGCTCGGGGCTCGGACTGCTGAGCGGTAGATGAGGAAGCATATGTTCTCGCCATCTGCGGAAGGACAGAGTAGAAATGCAATCGGTATTTGAGAAACAGAACCGCACGACAAGAAAGAACAATTGTGAAACTTTTCCTAACTCTGTAGCCTCTAGGGGATAAATACAGATATCTCTGTACCGATCCCTCAGACTCTACCAAGTTTGTCCGTGAGTTGTGAGACCTATGTAACCTAGCGCTCTGATACCAACTTGTCACGACCTAGATTTCCCACCCTCGGGAGTCGTGATGGCGCCTACTAATAGGAGCTAGGCAAGCCAAACTTAATTACTCTTCATTTAAACACATGTTCCTTTTTATAATTGACAGCATTAGAATAAAAGCAGCAGAATTAAAAATCATAAGCGGAAGTCTCAAATTAGATAGCTGAATAAAACACGGAATCCCAACATGTATCTCTACCTAAGAACTGGAGTCACATACTCACGAACATCTAAGGAGTACTAAATACAAAATCTGAAAGAAACATAAATCTGTTTATCTCGAATACAATGAGATGACAGTCTAATGTAAGGATAGAGGAGACGCCGGGCCTGCGGACGCCTGCAAAGCTACCTCGGTATCTCGATGGACTGAAAGCATGCTCCCGTGCTAGTGCTGCTGCTGCTGCTCGAAACCTGGACTTGTGCAAATAGCACAGAGTGTAACATCAGCACAATCGACCCCATGTGCTGGCAAGTGTCTAGCCTAACCCCGGCGAAATAGTGACGAGGCTAGACCAGACTACCACATAAACCTGTGCAATTCAAATATATACATGCCGCAGAAAGAAATACAGGAAGTAAACAGTCATTAAGGAAGGGGGAAACATACGGTGGGGAGAAAACAGTTACAACAGAAATCTCAATATAAAGATAGAAGCAGCCAAGATAATCTACAGCTAACAACGAAACAAATATCCTAAATAAACACACTTGAATCGGCAATTGTTGCGGCACGCAACCCGATCCCAATATATATATCATTACTGTTGCGGCGTGCAACCCGATCCACAATGTCATTGTTACGGCGTGCAACCCGGTCCGTATCATCTAGCATTGTTGCGGCGTGCAACCCGACCCTCAAATATCACTGTTGCGGCGTGCAACCCGACCCATATCATTTAGCATTGTTGCGACGTGCAACCCGACCCTCAAATATCACTGTTGCACCGTGCAACCCGACCCATATCATTTAGCATTGTTGCAGCGTGCAACCCGATCCACATTTATCATTGTGCGGCGTGCAACCCGATCCATATATATATCACTCTACCTTACCCAAACAATAGTCACAAATAAGGGCAAGGGAGTAAATAAACAAAATGAAAATCCCGGCAAGAGAGCACACAACAAACAATTAAAACCCGGCAAGGGCACCACATCAATAAACTCAATATCCCGGCAAGGGAGAAAAACCAACAAAATCAACAAAAACGTCCCGGCAAGGGAATAACCAATAACTCTTTCTCTTTCATTCATTTCTTACCTTATGATTCACTTTTAACACTTGAGCCAAGCTCCAAGGAGTTACTTATCTCATATACCGTCACAATCTACATTTCTCAACCGAGCCAATGCTCCGTGAAGTACCAAGATCACAATTTCTATCACAAAGCCTTTACCACATATAGAAATCATCAACTAAACATGGGAGGCATAATAACAACCAACCATACGCAAATAAGGACTCGCGGTCATGCTAGAAACCAGTGTATAGATACTCGTCACCATGCCTATACATCGTACTCGATCAATTAGCAAATAGCAAACAAGACTCAACTCCTATTCCCTCAAGCTAGGGTTAAACCAAACACTTACCTCGACTTCCACGGGCAAATCAATCCACAACAACCGCTTTCCCTCTCGAATTCGGCTCCAACTGAGTCAAATCTATACAATAATGTTTCCATAGTATCAATATATGCTAAACAAATCAAACCCAATGCCTAAATATAAATTTCTAAGCTTTCTTCCCAAAATTCCAAAAATCGACCCCGGGCCCGCTTGGTCAAAACCCGAGGTTCGAACCAATTTCACGTCACCCATTCCCCCACGAGCCCGGATATAAAATTTGTTTTCAAATTCGACCCCAAAACGAGGTCTAAATCAAGAAAAATTAAAAAGCCCTAACTCTACCCATTTCCCCCAATTTCAACCCTAGATTACATGCTTTAGGCTTAGAAACTCACTAATTAATGAAGGAAAATGAAGGAAATGAGTGGGAATTTACTTACCCAAGTGGTCTTAAAGAATGGGGGCTTCAATGGATTCCTAAAGCTTGGGGGAGAAGAGTGTTCGTGAGAATTTTTGAATGAACCCGCAACTATTCTGTTTCTGAACTTAAAATAATAACTGGGCGAATTTGCCTTACGCGATCGCGACATTAGGGTCGCATTCGCGGAGAAGGAGGACTGGGAAGCATCGCGTTCGCGGAAGGCTTATCGCGAACGCGTAGAAGGGAAGGGCTGGGTCCAGGACTTTGTTATACGCGAACGCGTGAGGGGCCATGCGAACGCGATGAGTAAGGCTGCAGGGCTACGCGTTCGCGAACGGTTTGATGCGAACGCGAAGAGGAACCAACTGGGGTCCTGAATTTGGCTAACGCGATCGCGAGGTTCAAGACGCGAACGCGAAGAAGGAAATTCGGATGCTTCGCGAACGCGGGAGAGAGAGTGCGATCGCGAAGAAGGAAATGACTGGGCACCTGTTGCAGAAAATCTGCAACTTTTCCTAAGTTCAAAACACCCCGAACCACCTCCGAAAACACTCTCGAGCCCTCGGGGCTCCCAACCAAACACACACGCTAACTCAATATCATCCTACGAACTTAACCGTGCGATCAAATCGCCAAAATAACATCAAAATCCATGAATTAAACCTCAAAATCATCACTTTTTCATCAAACTTCATTAACTTTCATTTTTAGATATTTAGGTCCGAAACACGTCAAATGACGTCCGATTTCAACCAAATTTCACAGAAAGCGCTTAAACCACATATAAGACCTGTACCGGGTGCCGGAACCAAAATACGGGCCCGATACCAACACGTTCTAATCAATTTCCTTTTCAAATTTCCATATTAATTTCTGAAAAATAATTTCACAGAAAAATTCATTTCTCGGGCTCTCGACCTCGGAATTCGACTCCGGGCATATGCCCGAGTCTCATATTTTTCTACGGACCCTCCGGGACCGTCCAATCACGGGTCCGGGTCCGTTTACCCAAAATATTGACGAAAGTGAATATTTTTTTAAGGATATAGCCTACTGCCCTATCTTAACTAATAAATTAAAAAAAATTAAATTTAAAGGTAAAATCAACATCCCAATCTTAGCTAATTATAAAGATATAGATGGAGGTATTATCAGCACATATTACTGTTGCTCCTAAGAGGAAGAAGAATACGAAAAATAAGAATAATCTATGTATTTTCTGTCTATTGTTTCCTAAATAAATTGATTCAATTCTTTTTCAAGATTTTAAATTGAAAAACAAACAAACCAAATCTTATTCAAGCTTTTCAATAGGAAAAGAAAACTCCAAGGATAAAAACAACACCTCAAAATTTTGGTGAAGTATAAGAAAATATGAGTAGATGCTCTTCTATTTTTTTCTATTATTGGATTAAACATAAAATAAAATAACTCTATAAGATTTGATAGTAGAAAAATTAATATACAAAGAGGTAGTAGAAATAGTGTGAGAGAATTTATAATTGTAAAAAAAGTTAATAAATAAAATAAGAATAATAAATAAATAATAATAAATAATATTTTTAATAAATTTAAATATTAGTATGAGTAGTAGAACAAGAGAATAAAAATAAATAAAAAAGTTATTACAATTAAAAGAAAAGTCAAATTCATATATAATATATTATAATACGAGTAGTGAACAAGAATATGAACTATTTTAAGTTATAGTTAACATAATAACATGAACAAAGAATTAAAAAGAAAAAGAGAAAAAATATGTAAGTAAATAATTTTAGCGTAGATATATATAGAGGGATAATACTTATTTGATTCTTGAAAAGAGAAAGTCTTTTTAATAATGGAAAAGTCATATTATATGGATAGGTTACACGTATTTGAGAATCCATATATACAGATAAAATTAAAACCAAAATCATAGACAATTGACATAATTTCAAGAAATAAATTAGAAATATAAAAATATAATTTATATTTTTATATAAATAATTTTAATAAAAAATTAAGAGTTAAACTTCATTACAAATAAAAGAATTGTATAAAATTTTATTGTAAGAGAAATAATATAGAAAGAGGGGATAGAGATATTGTGAGAAAATATACTTTAAATTAATTTAAAACATAAATCGATATGTATTGTTCAGTTAACATTTCAGGTTTGAGAATCAAGACGTGTCATATATATAGTTTAGATTCGAACAATTTTAGGCGATTCTCAAAAAGACAATGGTCATGGATATGCAGTTTGGTTCAATCAATTTAATGCAACTCCGATAATATTAGAAGGAATTAAATTAACCATAAATGTACATAAGAAGAGAAGGAACTGATGGCAAGCTATACATCAATTTATTTTGTGAGGATAATATTTTTATGTATGAAGCTACTCAGGAATCAGCTAAATTAAATAACAATTGCATTATCTTACGGTGAAATTAATTATCCAAAACTTTATTTTTTGTCTTATATCTCAGTTGTTTGAAAGAAATATGTATACTTTTTAGTTTTTTTTAATCGATGCTAGCAGTTGCTATGCTAAATTATATAAGAATTGGGAGTATAGATTCTTTTTTGATAGCTCAGGTATGAACTGTGACTATTTAGTCAGTTGTTGATATTTATGCTCTCATAAATTATTTTAACCAATTGATTGAGCAACTGTTGAGGCTGGCATATACATGTAAATTAGAATGGAATAGATTTGAACAGAGTGAACATACAGAGGGATATTATTGTATTATTTGGAATTGCTATTTATACATAATAAAGCGAATTACAAAAAGCAAATGTAAATTAATTTAATTAATAAGAATTACCAACCAAGCGGTAGGAACTCATCTTCTTTTAGGACATATGCATGGCAGAAGAGAAATATTAAAAGTAGATTAAAAGTTAACTTATTGAAAAAAATCTTGATTCTTACGAAATGAATTGCTAAATAAAACTAAAATCCATAAAGATGAAATGTTTAATATTCTTGCTTACAAATAGTGATCTGAATAGCCCCCTATGTTCTAAAAGTATCATTTAAATTATTAAAAGCAACCAAGCTTTAATTCTGTGATTAAAACTAAAGTGGCATCAAAATCATTGAGTAAATTCTAATCTAATTATTCCATATGTTGATAATTCCTTAAAGTGATGATATGTTGGTGTGAATAAATCATCAAGTATGTTATTAGTATGTCTTTTAACATTAAAGATTTAAGTTAATATTGTAAGAGGTACTTCTGTTGAGATAATAATAAAATATTTATTTTGTAATTTTTTTTTGGTAACTAACATATTTTATTAATCACCAAGTAGTAATTACAAAAACTTTAGCATAGCTAACACAGCCTGCTATCTATCCATTTACATTGAATACTCAACTACCTAGAAATATAAGCTATACACAAACAACTTATTTCTAGGAGTGACTCTAACACTAACAACAAAAGCTATCTCTTTTGTAATCTGCTCCCATACTCTGCTTTTTTGTTCAAATATACGTCTGTTTCTCTCCATCCAGATGTGGTGAGCAACTTGTGCATAAACCATTCTAAATATCTGAGCATGTTGGGTTTTCCTCTGGCACATATCACTGACCATTGGCTGAATTGCTGCCAATTGGCAAACCCCTGAAATTGCTTCTTCATCCAGTTGCACATTTTGATCCATACTTGTTGAGTAAACTCACACTGCCCAAATAGATGATCTCTTGTTTCCACTGTTTTTCTACACATTACACATTGTGTGTCAACATTAGTCTCCAGTTAGCTATCCTGTCACTGGTCATCAATCTCCCATGCATCATCAGCCACATTATGAATTTTGCCTTTGGTCTTGCTGCATTATTAAACATCAATGTTTTCCATTCCACCCTGCTATAGTCACCAAGTAGATGTAAGTAGATTTGTCTGATCAGGCTTCTGTTGTGAGTGTGCATAAACTGTCTAGTTTCCAGAATTCCATGTGCCTCTATCACTTTCCTTACCATCGAACAGGCTTGCTGGGGTGTTGGCGTTGTACTCATCTGTTGGTTCTTGATGTAGTAAGTATGAATCCAGCGGATCCATAACTTATCTTGCTTGTGAGCTATGTCCCAGCAGTGTTTGGCAATGGCTGCTTTGTTCCATAGCTTCAGGTTAACAAAATTCAGTCCACCTCCTGCCTTTGGCAAGAAAACTCTATCCCAAGCAAGCAAAGCCTTCCTTGTTATTTCATTTGTACCAGACCAAATATAAGACCTGCATAGCCCCTCTACAATCTTGATTACTTTTGTTGCGAGAATGAATAATTGTACCCAGAAAGCCTGAATTCCAAACAAAACACTTTGGACTAACTGGACTCTTCCTGCATAAGATAGAGTCTTAGCAGTCCAAGAAGTAATCCTTGTAGTCATTTTGTCAATAAGTGGTTGCCACTGCATTATACTTAGTTTCTTTGTAGATAGAGGCACCCCTAAGTATTTAAAAGGAAGTTCACCATTTGAGAGCCCCAGCATCTGCAGGATTTGTTGTTTATCTACCAAAGGAACCCCTCCAAAATAAGCTTCACTCTTACTAAGGTTTGCCTGCAGACCTGAAGCCTGAGTGAATTGATAAAATTTTTGCTGCATCATTTGTACTGTCTTTTGATCACCTATGGCAAATAGCAATAAATAATCTGCAAAACTTAGGTGAGTGATCCCAAGTTTAGCACATCTAGGGTGATACTTAAAGACCCTCTCCTGCTTCAGACTAGCCAAGTTCCTACTCAGATACTCCATTGCTATGGCAAACAAAAAAGGAGACATGGGGTCTCCCTGCCTCAATCCTTTAGCAACATTAAAGGGTTTAGTTGGTTCCCCATTAACTACAATAGAGTAGTTAATTGTTTGAACATATTACATAACCCAAGATATGAATAGTTGAGGGAATCATAGTTCTTCCATAACTTGCTTCATATAAGGCTACTCCACAGAATCATAAGCTTTTTGGAGATCTATCTTTATCATGCACCTAGGAGATATATTCTTCCTAGTATAAGCCTTCACTAGTTCATGTGCCAAAAGGATATTGTCTGCTAGCTTTCTCCCAGGTATAAACCCTGCTTGTGCTTCATCAATAATTGTACTAATGATGCCTTGCATTCTTGCTGCTAGAACCTTGGATATCATTTTATAAAGGACAGTGCAACATGCTATAGGTCTGAACTCTTTTACAGTTTTAGGCTTAGACACCTTAGGGACCAAGGTTATGGCTGTGCAATTTATAGCTCTATACAGTTTCCCAGTGCTAAAAAACTCCATAACAGCTGCAGTGACTTCATCTTTAATAATAGGCCATGCTTTCTTGAAGAAATATGCATTATAACCATCCACACCAGGAGCCTTGTCATTGTCTATAGAGCATAATCCTTCATAGATCTCTTCTGGAGTCACTTCTCTGCATAACTCAATCCTTTGTTGTTGATTATGTTTAGTTCCCATACACATAATCCTTTTGTCTATGGCAGGGAGTGAATGAGCAGCAGTACCCATCAGTGATTTATAAAATTCTATTATCTCCGTTTGGATGCTTTCTGAATCAGTAATCCTGTTGCCAGTGTTGGACTGCAACTCCACTATTTGCTTCCTTTGGCTCCTCTCTTTCATCACAGCTGAGAAATATTTAGTATTAGAGTCACCTAGTTGTATCCATTTTGCTCTGGCTTTTTGTTTCAGAGCTCCCTCTTCTATCAGATCCCATTTTTCCAAATTCTGAATCAACTCCTTTTCTTGCAGTAGCAGCTCAGAGGAACTACTAGTGTCTATGCTTTTTTGGACCTGTTCAAGTTCAATTCTGGCTATCTCTATTTTTTGTCTAATGAACTTAAACTCCTCCACGTTTAGTTTCCTCAGTACCAGCCTTAGTGCTTTTAATTTCATCCACACATTCTGTATCTTCTATCTGTGAAAACTTTGCTTCCAAATTTGCTGCACTTCATAGTTGAACCTCTCATGCTCAGCCCAGATATTGAAAAATTTGAAAAGGAATTTTTCTACTTTTGTGCTGATCATTAAAGGTTAGTGTCATATGAGCATGATAAGAAATAAATGGTAGTTCATACACAGTGGATATATGACCCCATTGCATCATCCATTCATAGTTACCAAACATCCTATCAATTCTGCTCCATATCCTGTCACCACCACCTTGCTTGTTGGACCAAGTATAATAATCACCCTCCCAAGTCAATTCACTAAGCTTCAGGTCTTGAACACATTTGCTGAAATCTTGAGTCTCAGCCTTAGTAACTGGATTTCCATGCATTCTATCTTGTATTTGCAAAACAACATTAAAATCTCCCCCAATCACCCATGGTATGGATGTCATTTGTTTTATCTCTTTCAGGTTATCCCATAACAGTTTCCTTTGTTCAACTGTATTAAAACCATAAACTATGGACACTGCATATTCATGACCATTTCTGATATTTGTGACAGCACAATGTAGTACCTGTGCCTCTGCTTTAATCACCCTGACTGAGTAGTAATTAGTATCCCATAACACCCATATTCTTCCATTGATTGCGGCATTATAGTTGTTGAACATCTCCCACCCAGGGGCTATGTAGTGGCTGACACTTCTAGCGTTATGTTCCTTTACTCTTGTTTCAATGATCCCAGCTAAACTAATGTTTTTATTCTTTAGATAGTTTTTCAGCTCCTTCCTCTTATGCCACTTATTAATGCTCCTAACATTCTAGATTAACCACCTCATTGGTTGAGTTTAGATCCCCTACCTCTATCATGAGGTAGGTTAGAGCTTCCACTAGCACCTGCTGTTCCACTTTACAGATTGCCTCTACTAGCTAAAGGTGTTAACATAGGGAAGTTTTCAAGGCTGAAATCTAATACTTGCTTCTTGCCCTTATCAATTGTTTCAACTCCATAACCCTCTGTATCTCTAGCCAACTGGTGCTGGCTTGCTTGTTGCGACTGCTCTGTTGGATACTGCTTAGGCCTTTCCTTGGCAATTTCGTTTGACTTTGTCACTCCAGCTGCCTTAGGTACCTCAATACCAGTTGCTTCTGTGTGCCCAGGTTCTGAATTACTTGTAGCATTTGTGACTGGTCCTATAGTTCTCCATTCATAAGTGACTTTCTTTGGTTCTCTTCTCCTCTTTGGTTGAACCTCCTTTTGCTCTGTAGGCTCTTGGTGAGTAGAACAGACATGGCCAATAGCTTGGCATTTGTCACAGTACATTGGTTTCCACTCATATATTAGATCCTGTTAAAAAACTCTCCCTCTAGGATCCCTCACCATAATCTCTGTCGGCATAACTTTAGTCACAGTCACTTCAATCAACATCCTTGCATATGAAATTCGTATTTGCTTGGTAGTACACTCATCAGCAAATAAAGGTTTTCCAATAGCACTAGCAATTTTACTCAGTGCTTCATTTCCCCAGCAACTCATTGGCAATTTAGGGAAAATTACCCGCAGAGGTATATCAGTTAGGAATTCCTTAGTTAGATCAAAATCTGGAGACCAGGACTTAAGAATTATTGGCTTATTTGTGAAGGTATGAGGTCCAGCATAAAATATTCTATGTATATCAGCTAGGTTTTGGAATTTTATCATAATATCCATCCTCATGAAGAAATAGATCTGGTTTAGCAACATCAAGCCAATGTTGAGTAATATACCTTTGCATAGCATTATAGCCCGAATTTTCACCCACAATATATGCTATCATCGCAGCACTCCACTTTTCTTCAGCTTCCTTCACATCCTGCATCTCAAGTTGTACCACAGTTTGCCCTTCTATAATCTGAGGAGGAACATATCTAAGAGCCATTCCATGAGTTGCAACTCGATTCTGTTGGAACAAGTTAGTCCACTTTTTTGGTTCATCTCTTCGATCTACATGATTTCCCTCTTTAGCCTCTAGATTCACCTGTTCTCGTGTTTCAATAACAGCTTCTCTTTATTCTGTAATTGTCTCTTTGAAAACTACGGACATATTGAAAACCCGTCTTCTCCATGCTCTCAGCTCACGTTAGCTAAACGTGCGCCGAGTGTGGCTGCCATGGCTAGGGGGCGAGGTAGAGGAAGAGGAAGGCCAAAAAAGGTTCCCAAGACGCCGATTTCAACTATTAGAAACTTAATTAGTACCAATTCGAAAGTTGAACAACGAAACCAGGTCATGCAAACACCAGATCAGAATGAAGGAGTAGAAGCAGAAAAAGGTGAGGATAGTCCATTGACTAACTTGGAGGTTAGTAGGAAGCTGACTCTAGGCACATCAACTCAAGCTAAACAAAGTGAGATTAGCAGTAACGCTATAGCTGCTGGGAATTTCAATGGAACAGTAGCTGACTTGACAATTAAGGCTATTTTGTAATTTAAATTAAAATATTTCTAAATATATTTTTATTAATTATTATTTCATATAGTATTATTAATTTTTGAATCAATATTATATTTTTATTTGTTTGTATCTCCAATTATATGTGGAGTTATAACACTTGAGTTTCTGCCAATAATTATTCATATGACTTTTCTTAATTAAAATTTTGCAGGATCGCAATATTATTCGCACATCGTGCGGGTAAAAATACTAATAAGTGATACAAAGGTGAAGTCTGATACATCTGTTATTCTAAAAAAAAGTTTTAATTGTATTAAGACAACACGTTTGGTAAACATTTTTATGCGCTGTCAAAATTTATCTAAGTTTTCATCCATTTATTTTCCTTCGTATTTCTCTCATTTCCAAACGAGAGAAACGGAATCCATGAAATGTTGTTTTTTTTCTTAGAAAATTTAGGTTCTAAAGAGAAGGAAAGTAGTTAAGTAGTACAACATTTTCCTTCTCTTAGATCTCTTTTCTTAGTATACAAGCAAACAGTGTCGTATCTAGAGCACAACATCCGGGCTCATGGTATTAAATAGCCTTTGTTCAAATTTTATATATACGATCACACATCTCTATGGCAACATCCTTGTAACAGTCATTTTCCTATAAAAGTCAAGTTTTTCTTAAAACTAATTTTTAAATTATACTTTACCTATCTATAATAGATTTTTACCTATAACAGCAACAACCATATTTATAGCAAAACGCTCTTTGTAAAATTACCCCTCTATAACAAACATATAGAATCTTTAAGATTATTAATAGTAATTCTAAAACTATGTATACAATCTTTTCTATTGAGCAAAGTTTCTATCTTGCATAAGATATAAGATTTGAAGACTTGCACATGATATCTTTTCCATCGGACAAATTTCAGAAAATATTTAGACAGAAGATTTAACTGTTAAGCTCTTAGATTGTCTTCAAGGAAAAGCTATCGGATACCTTTTTGCTGAAAATTTAGTCACGCGCCAATTCAAGTGTTATATCGCTAGTAAGAGAATGAAATCTATGAAACAAGCTACAATTACAAAGTTCATTCATCAATCTTGAAAAGATTTATTTTTCTAGGTAGCTTTAAAATGTATGCTTAGAGTTTAAATCTTTATACGTTTAGTTATGAATTTATTAATAATATATTAGCTTTCTTCAATATTAGCATTCTTCAATATTTAACTAGTGAAATATGCATATTTTTCAGATTTTAAATTTGAATATTTTTTTAATCTTTTATTTGCAACATTTAAAAAGGAAAAATAATTAATTTCTGGATATTTTTTTATTTATAATAGCCAAATAGATATTTGAACGTCAAATATTTTTATAGGTGTATAACAGTCGTTTACGATAAAAATCAAAAAATATTGGAACAAACGAGACTACTATAGAGAGGGTTGATTATATAAAAAAATTAATAAATATTTATAAATATTTAATTGTGAATCCGGCCACTATTGTATATCAGCTAAACTTTAAATTGGAGATACGTCGCTGTAAACAAATCATTTAAACATTGAAGAGCTCATGTAAAAGACCTCTTTTATGTTTACTCCCAGTAACACAAAATTTACGTATGATTATCTCCCTTTTCTTGCCGAGATCTCGTGATAAGTACTACTAATAAATCATTTCCAGTTTGATCAAGGCCAGTTATTTTGGAAACGCCACTTTGTTCCTTCTATTTATTCCTTTTTCAAGAATAAAAATATCTAATATCTATAATTAATTTAGAAGTTAAATGGAAAGAAAATCCACATAGGATGAACGAATAAAATTGACGAAGATATTGTTGTTTCTATCCAAGTGGATGTGAAAATTGCTAGTTAAGATGATTGGGAATATTATAACGTAATATTCTATCAACAGGTATCTTTATTATCTGAATTTCAGCAGATACTTAGCAAATGACAATCATTAATTGTGAATTTACATTAATCATATAGAAAATGGGACTCTTCGATTATTTAACTCGTTCACTAGTTCAATGCTTCTGTACCGTTGTCTCCCTACAAAAATAAATATTCACATGGCTCTAATTGTCTTTATTGTAACTTCCTAATAAAAATGTTTGAGTGTTATCAAATGAAAAATTAAAATGCCATATATTTTCAGCTGCCAAATAAATCTAACATATTGTTGACTTAAAGAAAAGGTCACATAACTCTACATATAAAACATTCCTCTCTAGATATACACTCGTATGCTTCACCACTACTATATGTATATTCAGCAAATTTTGGTTCATCCATAAAGGTTTAAAGCACTGTTTCGCTTCAATATATAAGTATTGTCTGGTTCTCGTTGTCCCTCTTTCCTTAATCTTTATACAAATAAGGACAAAAAAGAAAAAAAATGATTCGTATGTAGGCTTGTCATTAGGGACATATGTAAATGGTTCGGCTTGGCCGATTTTTAAATTTTCTTTAGTTTTGCATCATAGTGTTTTTTCAATTCTCTGTTGTGTACAATTTTATTAAAGAATATGATAATCGGTTCGATTAGGTTTCATCCGATCAATTCAGTCGATTTTAAAATAACCATTAGCATCCTAATTATCGTCTTTCAGTGGACTATGTGTTTGGTTTTTTCCTCGTGGGAACATGCGTGGCCTCATTGCAAACATTATGTAAATTTCCTTTCACTTTTTTTCAGCATTGCATGTGTGTTTTGATGTTTTGCTACTTTTGGTGCTTTTTTTATTAGTGACGCTAAGCTTCAACCCTTTCTACACGGACATTTAAGGGGATTAATGTAGCATATACACAAACGTGCATGCACTAACGTGATCTCTGAAAAGTTCGTCCCAAATTAAGTAGAATCATAGTCTAGTATTTCACGGCGGACTCATGATTTGAGCTTTATGAATTAGAATATTTTATAATATCTTATTTAATTTAATAGGTTTGACATAGATTATTTATACCTTTTTTAGTGAATTTTTTAAAACTTATATATTATTTAAGTCAAAGTTATTGAGTTCGAATGAACCCACACTACAACATTTTAGGCCTCTAGCCACCCCTGAGAAGTGTGGCCTAAGATGCCAAGAAGTGTAGCATTTGATCAAAGGCAACACTTTCTGACTTTAGGCAACGTTTTTTTTTTTTTTTTNTGGCCTAAAGTACCGTAACCTTTGACTATTGGCTACGCTTTGTAGGTGTTGCCTTAGAAGCCACGCTTTAAAAGTGTGGCCGATATGGTACAAAGGCCACACTTATATTTTCTCATATAGCCACGCTTTTATGACATAAGGCTACACATTTGAAGCGTGATCTTTGTCACTATATAGACCACAACTCCTTCAATAATTCCAGGGGCGAATTCATCTTAAGCTAAGCGGTTTCACGTGACACTGCTTCGCAGAAAAATTTCACTAAATGCATATATAAATGATATGCAGAAAATAACAAATTCTTCTAAATAATATAGAATGACACCACTTGGAAAATCTGCATTGCTTGGTCCGTTGGTTAACCCGCTGCAATTCTCCAAATTTTTACTGGGTTAGAACCCAAACTAACATAGTTTTGTTCTTTTAAGTTTTTCAGTCCCTTAGCATCTTTAAAATGATTGATATGATGATCTAATTTTTTTATTTCCGCGGCTTTTGTTCTTTTTAGTTTTTCAGTCCCTTAGCATCTTTAAATATGATTGATATGATCTAAATTATTATTATTTTTGCGATATCATTTCAAATTTATTTGTTTACTCTTTAAATATGACACCGCTTATGTATCAAATGTGTATCACATGTATATCCATGTATACATG
Source organism: Nicotiana attenuata (assembly GCF_001879085.1). NCBI lineage: Eukaryota > Viridiplantae > Streptophyta > Magnoliopsida > Solanales > Solanaceae > Nicotiana > Nicotiana attenuata. The sequence continues at coordinate 31,549 of NW_017674012.1, forward strand.
CGTGATACATACATGATACATGTGTCGCAGTATAATTTTAAACTTAATTTTATCTACGAATTTTGATATCGAACCTGTCTAAATCACCTCCATTCTTGCTTAAATTTTGTATATTGCCCTAGTCACGACCCGGAATTCCTACCGTCGGGACCGTGATGGCGCCTAACATTTTACTAGCTAGGCAAGCTAACGTTAGAGGATTCTAAATACCAACTTTAGCCAATTTCAATGATAAGAGCAATTAAGCTAAACAGAAGTTAAAATTTGCTTTGTGGAATAACATAAACCCATAACATTTGATACAATTAGGATCTGGAGTCACAACTCACGAGCTACTACGATTAACTACAAACAGAGTCTGAAAGGAAATACATTATTCTGAAGGAAAAGAAACAGTAAAAAACACGAAGACTAGGGAGAGATTCCAGGGTCTGCGGACGCCAGCAGATCTACCTTGGGTCTCCGGTCAATCAATCCAGCGGCTAACCTCACGATCAGCTCGCGCCAGTACCAAAATCTGCACAGAAGTGCAGTGTAGTATCAGTATAACCGACCCCATATACTGGTAAGTGTCGAGCCTAATCTCGACGAAGTAGTGACGGGGCTATGACAAGACACCTACAAAATAAACCTGTGCAATTTAACAGTATATGTACAAAATAACGTCAAGTAAAAAATAAACAGGTAATACCGGGAGGAGGACATGCTGAGGGGATTACAAGATAGAGAATCACAACAGTAATGAGAACTTGATCAACCAATATACCTTGAACCAATAATAACAAGTAAACACAGTAAAGAAAAATGCACGCATCACCCTTCGTGCTTTTACTCTCAACCTCACCATATAATCAATAGAAATGGCACGACATCACTCTTCGTGCATTAACTCTCATAACATGGAACGATATCACCCTTCGTGCTTTTAACACTCATAATGTGGTACGTCATCACCCTTCGTGCATTAACTCTCATAACAAGGCACGACATCACCCATCGTGCTTTTAACACTCCCCCTTATCATAAAGCAGTGAACAAAAGACAACAGGGAGATAGAAATAACAAGAACAAGTCTTAAATATTTGGTTCCACAATTCCAACCTCAAATTCCAAATTATTACTTAATTATCACCAAAAGATCCGTAAACATGATAAGAACGATCAACTTAATCATATTAGTCTAACATGGATAACATGATCAAAGAAAGCAGTAATTACAAGAAACCAAGTCCCACCCGCATGCTTTAACTCGACAATAACGCATAGGTACTTGACACCTCACCTATACGTTGTACCCAACATCTAAACACGTAGAAAATAGACAAATAAGTCCTAATCCCTCAAGTTAAGGTTAACTATGACACTTACCTCGCTCCAAAGACCAAACTCAAAGTTCCACCACCGCTTTGCCTTTCAAACAAGCCTCCGAACCAATAGAATCTAGAAACTTACCAACCAAACGATTCAAATTAAGCCTTAGGAACAACCCACGATTGAAAAGAATTCAATTTAGGTCATTATTGAAAAATTCAACAAAAGTCAACACCCGAGCTTGCTTGGTCCAAACCCGAAATTCGGACCAAAACTCGATTACCCATTCACCCTCGAGCCCAGTTATGCGATTTGTTTTGGAATTCGACCTCAATTTGAGGTCTAAATCCCCAATTTACCAAATCCCTAATTTCTACCCAAAACCCCCAAATTTCCACCATGAAAACTCTAGATTTTAGGTTGAAATCTTAGGAAAAGTAGTGAAAGATTGAAAGAAACTAGTTTAGAATCACTTACCAACGATTTGGGGAAGAAGGAGTCTTGGAAAAATTGCCTCTGAGGTTTTAGGTTTTTGAAAATTTGAAGAATGAACCAAAAATCTTGTCTAAGTCATTTTTGATTAGTTGCAGGTGTCGCATTTGTGACCTGGGCTTCGCAGATGCGAAGCCCGCAAATGAGAGAAATCTATCGCATTTGCGAAGACTCCCACATTTCTGCTTTCTTTGCAATTGCGAAGAAATGTTTTCAAATGCGAACTGGGCTGACCGCAAATGCGACGCCATGATCACAAATGCGAAAATCTCCCCTCCCAATCCCCATCGCAAATGCGAAGTTTTGTTCGCAAATGCGAACTCTGGCCTTCCCAGCCACTCTTCGCAAATACAATGAGTAGATTGCGAATGCGAACCCAACAGTGGTCGCAAATGCGATGATTAATCTCGTAAATGCGAGGCCTGAGGCCTGCAACAAAAAATTGAAACACCAGCTGAGTTCTAAGTCCAATTTTCACTCCGTAGCCTATACAAATCTCACCCTAGCACTCGGGGCTCTAAACCAAAATTGCATACAAACTTGCTCGCGCGATCAAATCGCTAAAATAACACCTAGAACTAAGAATTGAACACCAAATCAAAGGGAATTTTCAAGAAAATTTTGAAACTTCTATTTTCACAACCGGACGTCCGAATCACGTCAAACCAACTTCGTTTCTCACCAAATTTCATAGATAAGTCATAAATATGGTATTGGACCTATATCGGGTTCCGGAACCAAAATACGGACCCGTTATCCAAAAAGTTAAATTTTGGTCAAACATTTCTATTTCATTAAGCCTTTAACTTCTAAATTTCGACAAAGTCCGATATCTCGGGCTAGGGACATCTGAATTCGATTCCGGGCGTACGCTCAAGTCCCAAATCACGACGCAGACCCACCGAGACCATCAAAATACGAATCCAGATCGGTTTACCAAAGATATTGACCGAAGTCAACTAAATGAAGTTTTTAGGCAAGAATTCTTATTTTTATCAGTTTTTAACATAAAAGCTTTTCGGAAACACGCGCGAACTACGCACGCAATCGAGGAGGGATGAAATGAGGTGTTTACAGCTTAAAAGTGCAGAATTGGGTTCTAAAACATAAGATGACCTTTCGAGTCATCACAGTCCCATCAATATATTTTCAACGAATCCCAACCATACCCATTGAAAAAATTATTTTTTGACTATTTTTTAATATTTTATATCATTGATAATAAATTTTGATTCCAAATTAGTTTATCTCGCCTTCAAACTTCGTCAAATTTTGTATATTGCCTCTTCGATGTGTTTCCGACAAATTCCAACAATACCCATTGAAAGGAAAAAAATTGCCTGTATTTTTTGAATATTGTATATTATTGGTAATTTTTTGGCTATTTTTGGTACCATGAATAAAATGGCTATTTGTTGGTAAATAGTGTTTTTTTTAAATTATAAATTCCCGTAATATTCCCAAAGAAAAAGGCAAAAACCCCGTGGAAGTGGGTTGGGTTCCAAGCACACATTGTATTCCGCCCAGACAAATAAAGCCAGAGTAATAAGTCAGTTGGTTATGGGTCAATAACACAAATAACCTTGAAAAGAGTTGGTGTTAAACTTTCAACTTTTGAGGCAGGTCATGTGACTAATGGATAAAACTTTAGTTTTAAAAGTTTTATCCCATAGACGAAAAATTAATTTTTGACCTTGAAGGTTTGCCGTTGGAAGAGCCGTCAATATGGGCTTAGATCGCTAGGCCAGCCCAACCCAACCCGTGATTAATAGGAATGTGCTAAAAAATTTGGAACCCATTAAAAAATGAAGTTTTTAAGTCCGGCTCAAGTAAAGTCCTGAGCCATGAGGCTTGATCGATGTTGGGCTGGGCCAGCCCGTGTTGTGGGCTTAATAAACGTATTTATAAAAAACTAAAAGACTATAGGGAACTAAAAATAATAAGAAGAGTAGTCCAATCTCAAACTGCTAATATTTTTTATGTGAATTTAAATATTTTTTCTTCTTAAAATTTTAGTTATTTTTTTTAATGTTTAACTAATTAAACATTGCATATAATTATAGATTTAGATGAAAATGCATACGATAAAACATCCTTATTTTACAAGAGAATTCAAATGTGCTTGATGAAAATGATTTATTAGTGTTGAGTATGTCATAAGCACCTTGAAAATATTTGTGAGTAGTATATTTTGAGTATTGACTTTTAATAAATGAAATATTATCCTCATTTTTTATATTTTATAGTAATCTATAGGAACAATATCAAAAGTATTGAAAAATAGATAATGGATGCACATGTTGAGCCCCATTACATTCACTGTGTATTCTCCATTCTTCTCACTATTTTACAATAGTAATTCTTTACTTTTCATGCCAATATAAAGTCTTTGTACCGGATGGGTAAAAGCATACTATTGAAGAAGAAAAAAATCTTCTTCTTTCTATCTCCACTTCTTATTTATGTTTGACTAAATTACTTTTACTTTATAACACGTTATAAACACGGCACTCTACCTTTATTTTTACTATCACCTCCTAGTTGTGTTTGATTATCCTCTTTAGGTATATCACCATATTCATTTGGTTTATGGTGTCCCGACCCCGATTTTTTTCCGTAGGACATCGTGACGGCACCTAGTCTTTAAGACTAGGTAAGCCTAGCACCTACTGAATTACTGGAAAAATCCAACCAACAACGATTTAATATGAAACAGAAATTTCTATACAAGCCAGCAATCCCAACATGATAAACAACATCCCAAAACCGGTAGTACAAGTCATAAGCTCTACTGAGTTCACTAGAAAATCTCTAAGTACAACTGTTCCGGAATAGAAATAAACTGTACAAAAATAACTTCCGAAGGTGACTCCGAGGCCTGCGAGCGCGACAATGGGTATACCTTGAAGTCTCTACCGCAATATCTGATCCGCTACCTAAAAATCAACAGACTCCGAAGTGCCGGGATCTGTACAAAAATGTACAGAAGTATAACATGAGTACACCACGGTCAGTACCTAGTAAGTATCAAGTCTAACCTCGGCGGAGTAGTGATGAGGTGCAAGTCAAGACACTCACTAGACAAAATAACCCGTGCAATACAAGAGTATGAAGCTAATAATGAAAAACAGAAACCAGTAAATGGCAACAAAGTCAACATGTGATATAGATAGTAAAGCAACAAAAACACTGTGATGTATCATTGCAGAGAACAATCAATTTATCAAGTCGTTCTAATACAAGTTTCACAATGAAATCACTTCGTGATACTTCAGCTCATAGTCACCAGTCATGGATCTCAACCCACCATCATATACTCACGGCACCTCGTGCCCACATCTCAAATCACAACCGCACGGATAACTCACATGTCAATATCTCGAACCGCCCATCATGGTCACATGCTCACAATCACAATCTACGTGGCATGGTCACAGGCTCAGTATCAGCATGAAAACAAATAATACAACAACACATGGGCATGATCGATTAATGTCAAGTTTCTTACTCTCAAGTTAGTACAAGTTTCTTGGTATGGTGTATGCTTGTGCGAGTGTACCACTACAACCCAAGTCAACAAGTAATATCAGCGACATCGAGTAACACGTAGAAGCAACAAAACAAGTCATGTAAGGTGGATGACCAACACAAGGAAAAGCACATCATCACATGAAAATAACCAACACAATGTCCCCAAAGCATCACACATCATCCTTGACATTGCCACCCTTATCTCTCCAATAGCCACCCCTATCACTCTGTGTAATAGCCACCCTTATCACTCCGCCTTGACAATAATATTTGCCACCCTTATTTCTCTGTTAGCCACCCATATCACTTCGTACATTCAACAACAATCAGATGCCACCCTTATACCCCATATAACAACGATGGTGAAATGCCACCCTTATGCTCCGTATAACAACAACAGTGAAATGCCAACTTATACTCCACATAGCAACAACCAAACCACACAACAATTCACGTGTTCTATCATCACAACTGTAACCACCTGACCGGTCATTTTGCTTTTTAGAATCCCTTTCCCCTAAATAAGACTCCCTGTACGTTCTTTTACTATTTTATGACTTGCAGGGATGGTTAGTTCGGGATTTGGGTTGAAATTGGAACACTTGGTTCCTTAAGGTTGGCTAAAATGGTCAAGTTTGACTTTGGTCAATGTTATAAGTAAACGACCGCGGAATTGGGATTTGACGGTTCCAAAATGTTCATATAATGACTTTGGACTTGGGCGTATGCTCGGATCGGGTTTTGGGTGACCCCAAAGCATTTTAGCGCCTAATAGTGAAAGTTGACTCTATGAAGGTTTTATAGTTCTTTAAATTTGGTTTGGAGTAGGTTTTGGTGTTATCGAGGTCCAATTGGTATTTTGAAACTGGGAATAGTTCCTATGGTGATTTAAGACTTGCACGCAAAATTTGGTGGCATTCCGAGTAGTCTAAGTATGATTCGACGCGTTTGGAGCGATTTGGAACCTTGAAGTTCATAACTTGATTCAATTTGGTTTTGGGGTGTGATTCTTGGTTTTTGTTGTTGTTTTACGCGTTTTGAGAGTTCTAGTAGGTCCGTATTATATTTATTGACTTGTTGGTGTAGTTGGACGGGGTCCTGAGGGGCTCGGGTGTGTTTCGGACCACCCGGAGCCAAGTTGAAGAAACCATATTTTCTAGTTCTTGTTTCCTTCTTCGCAAACGCGGAAACACCATCGCGTTCGCGAAGAAGGATTTGAGTAGTGGGGAAATTAGCCCTTCACGTTCGTGATAAAGGGGTTGCGTTCGTGGAGCATTGAGGTCCTAGGCCTACGCATTCGCATAGAAAGAAGGGACCTGGGGGGGGGGGGGGAGAGGGGGGTCAGTGACATTGCTCTTTGCGTTCGCAAAGGTGCCCTCGGGTAAGCCAATATTTCCTAGGCTTGGGCCATTGCCTTCGCAAACACGAGTCCTGTTCCACGTTTGCAAAGAAGGGGAAGGGGGGGAAGGGGGGAGGAGGGGGCGGCTTGGCAGTGTGTTTTAAATCGGGACTTAGCCATTTTTGGGTTCATTTATTACACCCTTGGGCGATTTTGGAGATTTAAAGGGGGGGGGGGATGTCAACCTAGCTATTGGAGAAGTAATTCCTACGCAATATAAGTTTAATACATAGATTATGGGTAGATTTTAACATATAAATTTGTGGAATTTATGGGTTTAAATGAAAAACCTAGGTTTCGATAAAAATGATATTTAACCACAAAAATAATTATGGAATGGGGTGAAAATTATATATTTGAATTCGTGAGGTTATGGGTAACATTTATCTTCGAAAGTTATTGGAATCCGGGCACGTGGGCCCCGGGGTGAATTTTAGGAATTCTTCAATTGGGGTTGGGTAATCACTCTAATAATTAGAATATGAACTTTTAAATATATATTGATTGATTTATACTACATTTGACTAGTTTCGGATTGTTCGGCACCGAGTCGAGGCTTTAGAGTAAATTGGAGGCCGGAAAGTGAACTTTGAGACGAGGTAAATCTCTTTTCTAACCTTGTAAGAGGGAACTCATCCCCTTAGGTGTGTTTTGTTGTAAATTATTGTGTGGGGAGATAGGTACGCACTAGGTGACAAGAGTCCGTGCGTAGCTATATTCCATATGATGTTCGTGTGGCCTTAGGCTTACATCATGCTTTGTTGACGCCGTTATTTGATTATGCTCATTAATTGCCTTGAATAGAGCCGAGATTGAGGATTTTAAGATTTAAAGTTTCCAGTTTAGATTTTTTACTTTTGTAAAGAATTGAATAATATTATGATAACTTTGAGAAATCTATGTTCACTCGCATTGCAAGTACCACGAGCGAGGTAAAAAATTTCACTACTCTCATGGGAGCGGGCCGTTCGCCTCGGCAGGTTAATGGATGCATCTATGGTTTGTGCCATTTGACCCTCGGCAGTGCACACAGTATATGTATATGTATTTTGGATCAGGACGTACGTCCTCGGCATAATTCGTGCGTGATAATTATTGTAGCCCAATTATATTTGATATCGTTTTATTGGCCTAAGAGGTTAAATGGGAAAATGATGGAAAGTTGATTTGGGATTTATTATCGGTTATAGAATTGTTTATTTATTTCTTATTATTGAGTTTTCATTATCATTATTTAGCCCATGCTTATTTAGAATTTAGGTATTTTATAGTTGGCCCATAGTAAGTGTTTCGAGTTGACCCCTCGTCACTACTTCTTCGAGGTTAGACTAGATACTTACTGGGACATGTTGTTTATGTACTCACGCTACACTTCTGCACTATCCGTGCAGGATCTGAGGTAGGTGCATCTGGTTATTATCCCGGCGCACACTCCTGATTATCCCGGGACTTTGCGGTGAGCTGCCTTCCAAGCCCGTTCTGCAGCACTCGGAGTCTTTCTTTTGCTTTTACTTTCTGTCAATTTCACTTCAGATAGTAGTGTAGTATTATTTTGTATATTCTACTAGTAGCTCATTGTCACGATCCGGATCTTCCACCCTCGGGAGTCGTGATGGCGCCTACTCGTAGAAGCTAGGCAAGCCACGAAATATAGAAATCACTAACTCTCATATTTTCCAGACACTTGTACGTAATACAGGTTATCAACATTTAATATTAACGATAAACAGAACAAGCGGAAGACTTAGACAGATAAAATAACCAAAGCCAGTACTACAATGCCAATATACTCCTCTACCCGGAATCTGGTGTCACAATATCACGGACTGTCTATGAGTACTACATACAAGTGTCTGGAAAAGGAAATACAGTCTGTCTCAGAAACAAGTGAAAACAGAACACATAGTAAGATAGAAGAGAACGCCGGGCCTGCGGACGCCTGCAGGACTACCTCGGGATCTCTAGCTGGGCTGAAGGCAGCCTCTCCAAGTGCTACTGTCCAAAAGCTGCTCCAGGATCTGCACATAGTGCAGAGTGTAGCATCAGCACAACCGACCCTATGTGCTGGTAAGTACTTGGCATAACCCCGGCGAAGTAGTGACGAACTAGGACCAGACTCCAGATAAATCTGTGCAGTTATATAATATACAGCGGAAAATAAAACAGAAATTAACAAATAAAGATGGGAGGGGGTACATGCTGCGGGGAAAATACCAAGTCTAGCATGAACTCAAGAGAAATATGAGAGAACAATTCAAAATCTACAACAAAACATGAGTAATACTGTTGCGGCGCGCAACCCGATCCCTTATCATTTAACACTGTTGCGGCATGCAACCCGATGCATTTATATCAGTGTTGCGGCGTGCAACCCAATCCAATATAATATTGTTGCGGCGTGCAACCCGATCCAATATAACATTGTTGCGGCGTGCAACCCGATCTAATATAATATTGTTGCGGCGTACAACCCGATCCAATATAATACTGTTGCGGCGTGCAACCCGATCCATATTTAGTATTCTTGCGGCGTGCAACCCAATCCATATATAATATTGTTGCGGCCTGCAACCCGATCCAATATAATACTGTTGCGACGTGCAACCCGATCCATATTTGGTATTGTTGCGACGGTGCAACCCGATCCATATATTTATATACTTTTGGCAACAACCACACCAAGGGTCCTGGCAAAGGTTCAACAATAAACTACTCTATCCCGGCAAGGGATTCGACAGTAAAAGAAAATATGTCCCGGCAAGGGAGAATCAGCTATAACCAATCTTAACTCAACTTCTACTCATCTCAGCTAACACCAATACTCAATCATAAGTAATTTCCACGAAAACAAACTTAATCCTTGCTCAATATCGAGAATCATCAATTAAAGCATCCGTAGTATCATTTAAGAACACAACAAATTGCAATTAAGACTCACGGTCATGCTCGACACCAACGTATAGATACTCGTCACCATGCCTATACGTCGTACTCAACAAGAGGAAAATAGAAAATAGGACTTAACTCCTAATCCCTCAAACTAAGGTTAGACCGAGCACTTACCTCGAACTTCCACGGCCAACTCAAGCCTCAAACACCGCTTTCCCTTTCAAAATTTGGCTCCAAATCAATCGTATCTAGACATAATCGACTTGATAACATCAATAAACGCCAAACAATCCAATTCCAATGCTTAATTATAACTTTCCAATCATTCTTTCCAAAAACCCAAAAATTGACCCCGGGCCGCTTGGTCAAAACACGAGGTTCGGACCAAAACCCGATCACCCATTCACCCACGAGCCTGAATATATAATTTGTTCCAAAATTCGACCCCAAAATGAGGTCTAAATTACAATTAACCAAAAAGCCCTAACTCTACCCAAATCCCTAATTTTCTACCCTTAAGAACATGATTTCAGCCTAGAAATCTAATGGGTGTTAATGGAAATTGAAGAAAATGAGTCTAAGATTATATACCTATGAAATGGTGGTGAAATACCCTTTCAAAAATCGCCCAATTTGGAGTTTAGATGAAGAAGTTATGAGTTTTGGTAAAAATCCCGTAATGGCTACTGTTTTTAAAACTTAAAATAACTGCGCGGAATTGGTCATCGCGTTCGCGATGAGTTAGGCCTGATAGGCCTTCGCGTTCGCGGAAGACGGCTAGCATTCGCGGAGAAGTAGCTCCTCGAGCCTTCGCGTTCGCGTCCGAGTAGTCGCGTTCGCGTAGGTATAATTTTCCCTTCCCCCTGACCAGGCCACAAGCCATCGCGTTCGCGACGGGTAGACCCCCCAAAGCTTCGCGTTCGCGACCTGGGTCTCGCATTCACTTAGAAGGAATTTTCCTTCAGCACAATTAACTCATTGCGTTCGTGGGGGTCCTCCCGCGAACGCGAAGAAGAAAATACCAGAATACCAACAACTGAAAACCTGCAACTTTTTAAGAGTCTAAAACCTTCCGAAACACATCCAAAACACACCCGAGCCCTCGGGGCTCCAAACCAAACATACATACTAACTCAAAAACATCATATGAACTTATCCGTGCGATCAAATCGCCAAATTAACCCCTTAAACAACGAAATAAACCTCAAAATCAATGAAATATTTCAAAACTTCTTAAAACATCAAATTTTGCATTTAAGGTCCGAATCCCGTCAAACGGATTCCGTTTCTTACCAAACTTCACAGAATTATCTTAAATCACATATAGGACCTGTACCGGGCGCCGGAACCAAAATACGGGCCCAATACCAACATGTTCTCATCCAAATTCATTTCCAACTCCTTTAAACAATTTCATAAAACAATTTTCTTTAAAAATTCATTTCTCGGGCTTGGGACCGCGGAATTCGATTCCGGGCATACGTCCAAGTCCCATATTTTTCCATGGACCCTCCGGGACCCTCAAATCACGGGTCCGGGTCCGTTTATCCAAATTATTGACCGAAGTCAACTTAAATGTATTTTAAGCCAAAATTTCAATATTTTCATAGTTTTTTCACATAATAGCTTTCTGGCTACGCGCCCGGACTGCGCATGCAAATCGACGTGACGCTAAAAGAGGTTTTTAAGGCCTCGAAACGTAGAATTCATTTTTAAAAACAAGTGATGACCTTTTGGGGTCATCACACTCATACACTTGTGACACCAGGCCTTGGAAATTAAGCTAGTAGACACATGATGATTTTTGGATATTTACTTATCTCATTCGCTCTTAAATTATTTATCCCTCTTTAACTTAAATAACTTCTTATTTATCTAATTAGAAATCAACTATTTCTAAATTGTTGAAAGAAACAATCATGTGGTTAGTTCATTGTTGGCTTGCCTAGCGGCAACGTTGGGCGCCTGTCGCGCTCCCTTTTTCCTCGCGGAGTCCGGGTTTCGACATTCATTGGGAACAACTCATTTCCTTTTGGGAATTGGGTATGGAATTTAAAGAGTCGCCACCTAACGGATTAAGGTGCATTTGGGCACCTAGAGCAGATAACTCATGAAACCGGTTTGCATTACCAGAGATTTGGGTAAGGGCTCAAAATAACCTTGAGGGGAAGGTGTTAGGCACCCCTCGCGGTCCACAACGGTGGGTCCCGACCGAACTCAAATTATGTGAATTAGTCATTAAAGAAACAAAGCACAAAAACACAAAAAGTTTATTTAAACGGGGTAAAGGGGGTCCTATGTTGGTTGGCCTATAGGATCACATCTGTACAATACCCGGTAAGCCTTCCTCAAATAGAGGGGTTACGCGTGGTATTAGCGCACAGGTCATCATATCCTTTACTACCCAATTACCCTCCCCTTGGTCATAGCCTAAAGCGTTCTAACAACCTTAAGAATGTATCTTATGCGTGCATTATCCGTCTCTTTACTTATATAGTCCCGGAGGTACTTAGGACTTATAGTTAAGGTGGATCTAGACTCTCCTACAGTAATTAAAAGGAGAAAATTCTAGGCGACAAACAAAACACGTAGGATTGGACCAAAGATAGAACAGTTAAAAGGCTCACATTTTACCTCCACAAATAGAGCCAGTAAGTGCACGTCTCAAACAACAGATTTCAAATATTTCAGAAAAGCCTTAGAACAGGATGTTTAGGTGAGCATGACAAGCAGAGAGTATGCAGCATTGAGTTAAGGCAAAGCGTTAAAGACCTAATCAGTTTGCCTACTGATTTTAGACTCTGTTGAATCTGGGCAGTTCATAAATTAGCGCAGCATAGTTTCCAATCTTTTATAACATCTTAGTTACCTACAGGCTTGCCTAGGCGGAGATACCCTATAAACATGCTGTCTAAAATGTAGTCAGGATCAATTTACAACAAACAGTTTTGAACTTATTAAGTCATATAGGCATGCTAGTCTAGGTGTTGAACATTACAGAGCTGGTTTTCATACATTTAGTCCTAGAACATGATATCTAGGTGATGGGATTGCTTTTAAACAGGATAGTTACTGATTTATGCGATGTAGACATGGTTTTAAAGCGAATGCAATAACAGTCCTAAAGCAGGATCTCTAATGCACATAACGAGTGGACGTTTTTGTCAAGCAGGATTATAGCAGTAATTTAATAACAAAATTTCTAGGTGATCATGATTATGCAGAAGCAGAATTTCGTAACAAATGAGGTGATGAGCCTATAACATATTTTCTAGTATGTCAAACAATCCTAAAGCATGGTTTCTAAAGCAAGTAAACATAATAAACCTAAGGCATGATTCCTAGTGCAAGTAAGCATAGTAAACCTAAAGGCATGATTTCTACCCGATCCCTCACAAAAATCATATAAGAATCCCCTTCCCTTTTACTAATTCCCCAATATTTGTTTACAAAGATTATATTACAGACCATAAATGAATTACATAATGAATAAATTTATACTATAGGGAGCCTGAAATGGGCCCAAAGTGAACCTGGAAATACCAGGCCTTCAAACAGTCCTAGATGCCATAGTCTCATGATGTCCAATAAGGGTATCCTGGTGCATCAAAGTTTCCAAGGGCCTCAGGGACCCCGGACAATGCTCACACCAAGATCTTTTTAAATAGAAGAGTAGTTATGTGCAGTGTAGAAGGGCCAGCCCCATTGCGCCAGAGTTCGGAGGAATCTCATGGATTTCTAGGCAGTACACACGCTGGAGGGGCAGAACTTAAGTAATCTAAGAGTAGAAGTGAGAGTGCTTGACAGAGTAGTGACAGTTTAAGGAAAATAATTTTGGAGTAAAACAGTTCAGGGGTCCAAGACTGAAAATACTTCAAAGGTAGAAATAGTTAAGGAGTAAAACAGTTCAAGAGTGAAAACAACAGTTGGAAATATTCTGAAAGCAGCAACATAGTCACAAAGCAAGAATTCACATTGCCTAGAATTAGCAGAAGGAGTTTAGCCCTGAACTCAACAAAGGTTTCATATGGTGTTGGTCCATTAACTGATACTAGGTGAACATACAGTCTTGTATCAAACATAGGGTAGCATGTTAGGATCAGACAATCACACATAAAAGCAAGCAAGTTGAGGGCATTGAGACCATGACTTAATCAGGGGTTTATTAGGGATGAACATCTATAACTGGACAATAGTCATAGATCTAATGACATAGGGGCAGACACATAGACATATTGTAAGCAAAAAAAACACATAGGTCTAGCAAATAGAATAGGCATGTTGATGACAAAGAACCTACTGATCCATGAAAGTAATCATGCTAAAAACAAACACATCGGTCTAGTTCAAAATAGGCATGTTGATAACAAAGAAGATACTGATTCAATGAAAGTAGACATGTTGAGGACACACAAGTCTTAGTTAATAGAAACAGACATGTGGACATATTGAAGACAGGAAAACCACATAGGTCTTTGTTAAAATAGGCATGCTGAAAACATAAGAACATACTAATTCAATGACATGAAAGTAGGCATGTTGAGAACGGGAAGCATACTGATTTGGAAACATGCAAGTGATCATGTTGAGCAGTAAGTACGTAAACTAAATCATACGGATGTCTGAATAATAGTAAAGTGAGGCATACCAGTTAGGAATCTGTAGTAGGAGAGTGAAGTAAATAGGATCCAAGATCTAGCCTTGGCTTTCAGCCGGCTAGACAGTGCAATAGACAAATAGTAATAGAGAGCAAGAGCTTTTAGATGTGTGTTTCCTTAGGTTTGTGTGTGTGTGTTTAAAACAGAGTGATGTATTTGTAGGAGTCGAGTAGTGTAAAGTAAATAAGGCAAGGCAGATTGACATTGCAAAATAAGGTAAGGAAGTAATCAAGTAATCAATCAAGCTTGATAGGGGACAAAGAATTAGGGAGTTATACCCATAAATAGCTCTGATTTAATTTTAAATAAGGCAAGAAATGGGTTTATCAATCAATTAGGGTTAGAACCCTTAAATCAAGTAATCAATTTCACACATAAGGCAACACGGGTAATCAGAGACCAATCAAGGGTCCATTAACTCATAAATAGGCAAGAGACGTAAATTAAGAACCTTAGGATTAAGGAAACAAACAGAAATCAGTAAATTACTTCAGTAAACAAATGAAACCCTAGATAATTAGGCCAATCAGTCAATTATTCAAACAATAACAGACAAGAGTTTGAAATCAAACAATGCATAGTCAGACAATTGAACCAGAAACATAATCATGCGAGAAAGATTAAACAAAACACAAGGATCTCAAAAACCCTTTTGCGAAGCCAAAACCCTAATTTGAAAAATACCTAAAGTTGATTAACAGTGGGAAAATCAGAGGATCCTTAAAGAAAACAGCCATGGAAACTTGAAACACTTCAAATATGCAGAGATTCGGACAACAAATAACAAGAAACCAAAAACCCTCTGTAACACAGTGCTAAAAATCGGTTAACAGTAGAGAAATAAGAGAAAAAATCAGTGATGAACTCAGAATCATTCCAGATCTACAAAGATCTGGACAGATTCAAGTCTAAACATTAGGGTTTTGAAGAAAAAGGAAAGGGTAAAGAGAATCTGGCCTTGAACCAGAGATTTGCACCGTAAAATATTGATAGAAAAGTACTCACAGACCATACACAGACTCTCAGAGAGTCTTGGGTAAGATCTGGACTAGATCTCTTCGAGATCTTTCCATGAGATCGCAAGAACGAGCAACCAGGAGACGTAGGAGACAAGTAGAAGTCTCAAACAGCCATGGAAATCCATGGATCAAATAGGAATCAAAGGGATTAGGCTGGTTTTGGGTGGCGGCGGCTAGGGTTAGGATTAGGTCTAAGAGAGACAGAGAGGATTAGGGATTCTAGGGCGGCTATTTGGTAAGAATGAATTAGGTTAGGGGGTCATTCAGGTTAAAAATGGTAAGAGTGAACGGTGGCCGTTGATCTCTATGATCAACGACCAGGATTGAAAGGTCTGGGGGCCGGGTTTTAATTTGATTTGGGCCTGGTCTTAGTGGGTTAGGGATTTGGGGTTGAAATTGGGCCATTTAATTAGGCTAGGTCTGAAAATAAAGGGTTATTTGTTAAATACCCATTTTTTAAAGAAAGTAATTTTAAAAATAGCTAATTAAAAGATAAAAAATAATTTTTATGCATGTAGGTGATTNTTTTTAATTGAATTGGATTGGGGGGGTCCGATTTTGGGTATAAAATTAGGGGCTATTTGTTAAATACCCATTTTTTAATAAAAGTAATTTAAAAAATAGCTAATTAAAAGATAAAAAAATGATTTTTATGCATTTAGGTGATTTAAAATAATTACTTAATATTGTAAAAATATAAAAAGTCATTTTTACATAAATAATGTAGCTATGCATATATGTGGGCTATTATTGCAAAATACATAATTATAGTTTTAAAAATGCAAAATGTAGTTGAAAAATGCAATTGAAATATAACACTTATATGAGCATGAATGATGAATTTGGATGGTTAAATCATCATAAAGTAATATGAGGGATAATTTTGAATATTTATATAATAAAAAATACCGAAATAAATGGATTTAAGGACTTTAAAAAAAATGATAAAACAATTTGTGCATGTTTGTAAATGCATGTACTATATTTTGAAAGTGTATGCATATTTTAAAAATATATGAGGGCAAAATTGGGTGTCAACAGCGCCATCACAACATATAGGAGAAATTGGGTCGTGACAACAACAACACAACATATCAACTCGTATCACAAGTGCCCATAGGCCACCACATTTTCAAGGATTCAACGATTTTAATATTTTCACAACAAATAGCCCACGGCTCAATACAACGTATATAGAAACTCAATAACAACAAATGAACGGAAAAGTAACTCAACAAGGAACAACACCCCCTTTAAACATAACTTCAATTAAAATAGATTAATGACTTTTGATAATTTCAATTCCAATTAATTATTTAAGGATAACCTCGATAATGAAAGTACTTCCTTGAAATGAAAAATTCGGACTCTAGTGTATGAATTAGGCTAACAATGAAGGAGATGACACGAACTAGCACTGCGTCTAAGTGCATGAGAACAACCCGGCAACAAAAGAATATCATGTGAGAACAATTTCATTTAAGAGTAGCTCCACAATAAAGGAAATCACATAATGATAAAAGGGCTAACAACTCCAAATAAAGCATATAATAGCAAACTCGACAAGTAAAGAGCGTGACATGTAACGAAAACTTCAGACAAAGCATGTGATAGTAGCCACGACGAATAAAAGATATAACCTGTGCTATCAATACCAAATAAGTACATGAAAGATGCCTAAGGGTCTAAGCCGATCAATTTCCACATATAAGCCCAAGTACGTACTCGTAACTTTGCGTACACGGTTTTCACATCGAATCGCACTTCAAATCGAACTTGATGAACTCATAAACTTTCAAATTCCACAACTCGTGCCGAATCATATCAAATCAACCCGGAATGACGTCAAATTTTGCATGCAAGTTCCAAATTATATAATGGAGCTAATCGGAGCGCGATATCAACAAAGTTCATCAAATCTTCACCAAAATGCATCAAATCAACCTACGGACCTCCAAATCCAAATCCGGGCATACATCGAAATCCAAATTTACCATACAGAGCTATTGAATTCATCAAAACACCATTCCAGAGTCGTCTACACAAAAGTCAAACTCCGATCAACTCTTACCGCTTAAGCTTCTAAACCAAGGATCATCCTTCCAAATCAATCTCGGATCATCCAAGAACCGAACTCGACCACACATAACCTAATCCAGCACCGATAATTAACCTCATATCAGCTAGAACCCTATTCCAAACCTAAGCAACACTAACAATGGTGCAAGAAACATAAAGGTCCCATGACCTTTCACTCAAATCAACAAGTCACATCTAATGCCACCTAGGCACATACCTCGTAAGCTAAAACCCAATAAGAACAACGCGAATATGACTAAGTATGCAAAGAGAAACACATGGGAGAATTGTCATACAAGCCCGACAGGCACAACTCTCTGTCGGTACCATACTATGAATCAATTCCATAAGGGAGAATCAGACATATGAACTCACCACAAGGATCTCATCCTAATATAAATCCACCGTGGCACGCAACCTGGTCCAAGCATATCAAACAACATGAAAATGCAAGGATCCCATCCTCAGCTCTAAATCACAAGTAGAATACACATCATATCAACCGAAACCTTCCACTAATTCAATTCCGCAAAATGAAATCACAACACGTAAAGAACTTCCCATACAGGTAGAGCATCTAAATTGAAAATTGTAACCAAGCCATCAAGAAACCACATCAAAACCTACCGAAACGAGTAACAGAAGTCATTTCTAGTCTCATAGCTCTCAATAGTGAAACAAAATGGTAGACATTGGCTACCATTGTAGAATCTCCCAACAGGGGTAAACACATAAGCAGAGTACAAAATCACGAACTCACCCATATGTGAAGTAATATAAGAGGACTCTCCCCGGTAAGTAGAGCCAAATCAAAAAAAGAGTGATGCTCCTCTATAACAAGCGAAACCATACCTGTAACGACACTATCTGGTGCAGCGGCCTCAACATACCACGGAAAGCATATTAATGGGCCGAACCTCCCCCTCTAGGGCGCCCTCTACCCGCCTACCCTCCACCCCTAACTGGCTGTGCAGGTGGAGCAGCAACTGGAATGGATCCCGTAGACTGAGTGCTTTGATGAAATCTGCCCAAGTCTGGGACATTCTCTCATGATGTGCTTAGTATCACCACACTTATAACAACCCCTCTGCGGGAGTGGCTGCTCGTACTGAGTTCGTGCCGGATAATTAGAATAACCGCTGTAGGAACCCCGTGTCGATGGTGCACTAAAAGATGACCGCCCACATGAATATCCTAACTAACTAGAGCACCACGAGTAGTCTGAAGTGCGGATTGGGCTTCCCGACTGCCCGAGCCTACGGCATGATGGGTCATAGCTGAAGAGTAGAATCCACTGAACCTTCCAGAACCTTGAGACCTCTTGGTCTCCTTATCCTCACTCTCCTCACCCCGAATACGCTATAACATCCTTCCAATCTCCACCACCTGCTAAAATAGAGTACCAGTCTGCAACTCCCGAGCCATGCATAATCTAGGATCGTAACTGAGCCCCTCAATGAATATGCGGACTCGCTCTCCGACTATAGGAACCAAAGTAGTTTCATGATGGGATAACTCACTCAACCTGATGGCATACTCTGACACCGTCATGGTGCCGTGACGCAGCTGCTCAAACTCTTCACGCCATGCATCCTGTAGGGTTTGGGGAACAAGCTCTCTGAAGAACATCTCTGAAAACTAAGTCTATGAAAGTGAAGCTGCATCGGCTGGGCTACCTTCCTCATAAACCCGCCGCCACTAATATGCTGCTCCTGACAACTGGAATATAGTAAAAGCAACCCTACTCGCCTCCACAATACCCATGGTGCAGAGAATACGCTGGCACTTCTTTAGAAAACCATGTGAATCCTCTGAAGCCAAACCACCGAATGTAGGAGGGTGATACTTCTTGAACCTCGTAGGTCTAAGCTCCTCCTCCTTTGATGCCCCTGGCCTGAACTCAGGCTGAACAAGAATAACAGGCTACATCGGCACCACACCCAGAATCTGACCAATGTGAGCCCGCTGCTATAGAGTACTGGCGATGGGAGTCTGAGCTCCTCCTCTAATCTGTGATGTAGCTGGTGCAATAGAGACCAGTCCACCCTGAGCCAATATACCACACATGCTCGGAACTACGCTAAAGTCTCCTGAAGTCCAGGGGTAACAATAGGCTCCTCTGGTGCCCGTCCCCAACCGGAGCTATTGGCGGCTCCTCACTTGTTGCTTTAACAGGTGCTCTAGCTGTGGCACGTGCCCCTCCTCGGCCTCTACCTCGGCCCAGAACTCTCGGAGCTCTAGAAGGGGGCACGAGTGTCAACTCAGCTAATCCGGTAGCGCTTGTCCTCAACATATGTGACAAAATAGAGATACAAAGGCTCAACCTTAAAAATTAACAAATTCGCACGACAGGAACGAAATAAGTAGAGATTTTTCCTAATAGTTCTGTAGCCTCTCGAAGATAAGTACAAACATCTCCGTATCGATCCGCATGACTCTACTAAACTCGCTTATGACTCGTAGCACCTATGAACCTAGAGCTCTAATACCAACTTGTCACAACCATAATTTCTCCGTAGGACGTCGTGATGGCACCTAGTCTTTAAGACTAGGTAAACATAACACTTAGTGAATTACTGGCAAAATCCAACCAACAACGATTTAATATGAAATAGAAGTTTCTATACAATCCAAAAATCCTAACATGATAGACAACATGCCAAAACCGGTAGTACAAGTCATAAGCTCTACTGAGTTCACTAGAAAATCTCTAAGTACAACTATTCCGGAATAAAAATAAACTATACAAAAATAACTTTCGAAGGTGACTCCGAGGCCTGTGAACGCGACGACAGGTATACCTTGAATTCTCCACCGCAATATCTGATCCGCTATCAAACAATCAATAGTCTCCGAAGTACCTGGATCTGCAGAAAAATGTACAGCAGTGTTGTATGAGTATACCACGGTCGGTACCCATTATGTATCAAGACTAACCTCGGTGGAGTAGTGACGAGGTAGAAGTCAAGACACTCACTAGACAAAATAACCTGTGCAGTATAGAAGTATGAAGCTAATAATGGAAAACAAAAATCAGTAAATGGAAACAAAGTCAACATGTGATATAAATAGTAAAGCAACAAAAACACTGTGATGTATCATTGAAACCAAACAAGGAACATAGAGAACAATCAATCAATCAAGTAGTTCTAACACAAGTTTCACAACGAAATCACTTCGTGATACTCATCTCATAGTCACCAGTCACGGGTCTCAACCCACCATCATATACTCATGGCACCTCGTGCTCACATCTCGAATCACAACCGCACGGACAACTCACATGCCAATATCTCGAACCGTCCGACACGGTCACAAGCTCATAATCACAATCCGCCAGGCATGGTCACAGACTCAATATCAGCATGAAAATAGATAATACAAGAACACATGGGCATGATTGATAAATGTCAAGTTTCATACTCTTGAGTTAGTACAAGTAGCTTGCTACTGTGTCTACTTGTGCGAGTGTACCACTGCAACCCAAGTCAACAAGTAATATCAACGACATTTAGTAACACATAGAAGCAACAAAACAAGTCCCATAAGGTGTATGACCAACACAAGGAAAAGAACATCATCACACTAAAATCACCAACACAATGTCCCCAAACCATCACACATCATCCCTGACATTGCCACCCTTATCTCTCCGATAGCCACCCCTATCACTCTGTGTAATAGCCACCCTTATCACTCCACCCTGACAATAATATTTGCCACCCTTATTTCTCTGATAGACACCCATATCACTCCATACATTCAACAACAGTGAGATGCTACCCTTATACCCCACATAACAATAATGGTGAAATGCCACCCTTATTCCCCGCATAACAACAACGGTTAATTGCCACCCTTATACTCTGCATAACAACAACGGTGAAATCCCATCCTTATACTTCGAACATAGCAACAACCAAACCACACAACAATTCACGTGTGCTATCATCAAAACAACACAACATATCAACTCGTATCACAAGTGCCCATAGGCCATAACCTTTTCAAGGATCCAATGATATCAATATTTTCACAACAAATAGCCCACGACTCAATACAACTTATATAGAAACTCAATAACAACAAATGAATGGAAAAGTAACTCAACAAGGAACAACACTCCTTTTAAGCACAACTTCAAAATAGATTAATGACTTTTGATAATTTCAATTCTAATTAATTATTTAAGGATTACTTCGAGTACTTACATGAAATGGAAACTTCGGACTCTAGTGTATGAATTTGGCCAACAATGAAGGAGATGGCACGAACTAGCACTGCTTCTAAGTGCATGAGAATAATCCGGCAACAAAAGAGTATCATGTGACTACAATTTCAATTAAGAGTAGCTCCATAATAAAGGAAATCACATAATAATATAAGTGATAACAACTCCAAATAAAGCATATAAGAGCAAACTCGACAAGCAAAGAACGTGACATGTAACGACAACTTCAAATAAAGCATGTGATAGTAGACACATCGAATAAAAGATATAACCTGTGCTAAAAATTCCTCATATACATGAAAGATGCCTAAGGGTCTAAATCGGTCAACTTCCACATATAAGCTTGAGTACGTACTCATCACCTCGCGTATATGATTTTCACAGGATGCAAATAGCACAAACGACTCAAATCCTAAGGGGTAGTTCCCCACACAAAGTTAGGCAAGATACTTACCTCAAAGAAGCTAAACCGATACTCTAAAATGACCTTCTCGTGTAAAACAAGCTCTAGACGGCTCAAATCTAGCCAAAACAACTTAATATCATAAATAAAAACCATTGAAAATGATTCCGATAATAAACATTCGATCTTTAATTAATATTAAAAAGTCAACCCAAAAAGTCAAATCCAAGCCCGCATCTCGGAACCCAATAAAATTTACAAAATACGAATACCCATTCCGATACGAGTCCAATCATACCAAAATTATCCCATTCCGACATGAAATCATCCTTCAAATTATCATTTTCATTTTTGAAAGATTTTCCAAAAATTCCCATCTTCTCCCATTTAATTCGCAAATTTAATGGTAAAAATAATTATGGAATCATGAAATATAATCAAATCCAGATAAAGAACACTTACCCCAAAACCAACACATGAAGAACCCCTCAAAATCGCTCAAATCTGAGGTCTACAACTCAAGATATGATAAAAATGGTCAAACCCTCGAGATATAACATTCTGCCCAGCACTTCCACATTTGCGGACCAAGAAGAGCACCTGCGAGCCCGCATTTGCGAGAAAAGTCACTGCACCTGCAGCCTTCACTTAATAGCCCATAACTCACACATACGATCTACTAATTGCAACTACGGCTCCGCAGAAGCATCAAAAACTCCGTAAAAGAGGACGACCACCTGGAGCATCTATCTCGCATATGTGATCAATATCTCGCAGATGCGATAGCGCACCTCCAATTCCTCACTTGCAAAAGCGAAACAACTGAACATGCACTAACGCCACAGAAGCAACCAAAAATCACGCAGAAGCGGCCACGCACTTGCACTCCAAAATGCGCACGTGCGACGCACCAGAAGCAGACTTGCCTAAAGACATGAAATCAATCCCAGACTCGTCTGAACATACCCGGTGCCCTTGAGACCCCGTCCAATCGTAAAAACAAGTTCGAAAACAAAATGTAGGCCTGCTCGAGGCCTCAAATCACATCAAACAATATCAAAACTATGAATCGCACCTCAAATGGAACTTGATGAACTTATGAACGTTCAACTTCCACAACTCGCACCGAATCATATCAAATAAACCCGGAATGACGTTAAATTTTGCATGCAAGTTCCAAATGATATAACGGAGCTATTTCAACTCTTGGAATTTCAATCCAAGCCCGATATCCACAAAGTCAATTTCCAGTCAAACCTCTTAACCTTCCAAAACTTCAACTTTTCCAATTTTCGTCAAAATGCATCAAATCAACCTACGGACCTCCAAATCCAAATCCGGGCATATACCTAAATCCAAATTACCATACGGAGCTATTGAAATTATCAAAATACCATTTTGGATTCGTCTACACAAATGTCAAACTCTGGTCAACTCTTACCGCTTAAGCTTCTAAAATCAGGATCATCCTTCCAAATCAATCTTGAATCATTCGAGAATCGGACTCGACCACACACGCAAGTCATAATACACCATACGGAGCTACTCGAGACTTTATGCCACGAACAGGATGCAAATTCTCAAAATGACTGGCCAGGTCGTTACATATGATAATGTATATGCACCAGCATGCTCGTTATTAATAGATCCATATACAGTTAAGCAATTTTTTAGTTGGCCATAATACTGAAGTTTTCATGCCATGTTTACTGTTACCCAACATTGTAGGAGCTCGATTATGAAAATTCATACATGTATTATTGAGTAATTTCTCATGTTAATGTTTTGCTTGATGTCATATACCAGACCAAAAAAAGTAGAAAAATGGACAGCAATCACTAAGATTAACAACTACATGATTCATCATATAAGATAAATTATGAATTACATAAGTTGGGAACATGAACTGTGAATGGTCAATGGTCTATTAAATATTTAATTATTTGCCATTCTCTCTTTTTGCTTGGCCTATTGTTTTTTTAAATTTATTTTAAAGTATTTGGAGTTACTAAGTTTTATGGAAAATATAGAAAATGTCAGTAGAAATGATAATTAACAGAAAAGATGCCTTACTAATTAAGCTTATTGACTATACAAGCATACATAGTTGGTTTTGTTATACCTTATGTAAAGATCATGCACTAATTCAATGTGATACACAATAAAGTACAGTACATATAAAGTGTCACGCCCCAAACCTGAAGAGACAATGGCCGGCATCCGGTGCCATACTCGGCCCGAGCGTACCACTCAGTTTGAAGATAACGTATCTCTCATCTGTGAGGAAAACATACCCAAAACCTGATATATATAACTGTGCAGGCCGACGAAGCCGCCATGAACATCTACTGATATACAAAATATACACGACTCTTCTACAAGCCTCTAGAGATAACTGAATTGTACCATGGTCGGGACAGGGCCTCGACCTACTCATCAAACCTGTATATATAAAATGGATTTCAAGGTCTAGACCTGGTAACTCCGAGGAAATGGAGCTCACAAACCAAGCTGATGTTTGACTCTGTCTGTTGGGAGGTTCTGTCCAACTGTCAATCATGACCTGCAGACATGAAATGCAGCGTTCCCGGCAAAAGGGACGTCAATACGAAATACTGTACCGAGTATGTAAGGAAACAGAAATAACTAAAAGCGGAAACTAAACTGATAATATAATAACTGAAAGTAACTAGGAGTCAAAGATAATCTGAAGATATGCTTACCTGCTTATACTGACTCAACTCTCTCAATATAGTAAGTAAAATAGTTGTCCGACCTTATAAGGCTCAGTATGTGTAACTGCTCTGTCGTAGTAGGCTCGCTCGTAGGCGCTCGGCCATACTAGACTCTGTATCTCGGCCATTTTGGGCTCGCTCATAAGCGCTCGACCACAGTAGGCTCGGTATATAACTTACCATCTGATCAGAGGTTGCCCAATAGGGTCCTGCCCATCGATTATAGCTCGATGGTAATGAAAATACTGTAATACTGTATGTATAAACTCTATGCTCTCTTGACTGGAAGAAGAAAATACTCAACTGAATATGCAATCCTGATAAGAAGAATATGGTAACTTACAAAACTAGGAAAATATATGTAATTTGCGAGACTAGTAAAATATACGTAAATTCCGGGATACGAATCTTTCTTTACGCCTCGTTATCGAACTTGTGTAATTACGATATCATGCTAAAATGAAGGAAAATCTTAGCCTTAACATACCTGGACCGATTCTCTTAACAATCGCTCTAACACCCCGTCTTTTGTGTATCATTTTACCAACCACAACAAGAGGTCTACTCCAAAATTCTGTAGTAAGCAACCTTTTTCACATAAAACATAAGCATCCATTTATGCAATCATGTGGTAGTTACGAGCACTTTTCTGACAACTTCAAGGAATTATGCTTGGACAAGCTCTCTAGCTGCTTCATTCTACTAGAATATTAAATTACCAAACAAATCAAAATAAAATGAAGACTGCAAGCTTCAATGCATCCCACATCATTTCCTCATGTTCAGCAATTCCACAGAGGCACAAAGTAGCAGCTTGAATGCCAAATACTTGCCACAACAACTTCCCTGTGTTATTTTGAACTTGCGGAACGAAGTTTGGCTTAGATGCCAAAGTAACGAATTGATCTGATTTTGGAGTGAGGCTTGGACGTTTGGATGAGCTTGAAAATACTTCTGCTTTTCATTTTGGTCAAGGACAGAATGTAAAATGGTCCTTCGATCTTAAGTGAAGTGTTTATCATTTTAATTGATAAAGCTCACAAAAAGTCTTGATAAGACTTTATAATTTGGACTTTGACACATGTAAAGGTGATTGGTGAATCACCTTAAAACTAATAAAGGGGACTACCACGTTCTCTTGGTGTAATTGATTAAATTTGTCCGCTTATTAGTTAACTGGGTAATGTTCTGTTACCCGGTTTACCCGCATAATTTAAAAATAGCCCCGAATTACTTAAAATTCTATTTATTTTAATATACTCTATATATTATACTACCCTGGCCATATGGTACCTTGCATGGTATTAGTTCATAATTATCAGGTATTATCGCTCGATCCGTATTTTATTCCAAATTGGCCACTCCCAACGAAACTCGTTCCCTTTTTCCCTCATAACACTTATTTATTGCTTGTTATAAATAGCGTAAGTACATTAACGTCAAGATGATCTCATCCCCGAGTCTACGTCGGTTAACTGAAAACAAAATTTTACGTACGAAAACGCGAGATGTAACACTCAAAGCGATAATATCGCTGCCAATCCGTCTCCCAAAAAACATTAATTGCGCTTGTCGGTACGTTTCGCAAAGACATTGATTGTGCCGTCGGTTACACTGCCACCTTTCTATAAATGGAAGCTTTCTTGAACCAAAACTTCATTCAGTCGCTCTTCAACAACTTTTAACTTCTTTCTTCTCTTCTTCCTCATCCAACTCTATTTCTCATGTTTAAAGACCGTGACCGTAAGGTTGCACGGTAGTGTCCTCACTGGTTATGCCATGGCTCTTCCTCAGAGCTTTCCCCTACTGAGTGGGATCGCACTGGTTTGTTGTTGTTGTTGGCCCGAAATAATAAGAGAGGAATCCCAAATTATCTTCGCATTAAAGGACATGCGGACCATGAACTTATGCTCATCTCTCTTAACTTCCACCTGGTGTGGTGCTTCACTCCTTTTGCTTTCCATGGAGTGAGGTGGTGTCATCTACTAATTGTTGCATCCCACACCGGTGCAACCTCTAAAGAAGTGGCTTCACAATAGTAGTTCTGGCGAGACCCATACTCGCCAAATTTTTCACCCAACCACTTCTTTATCTTTTTCTGCTTCTTCATCTTTTTCTGCTTCTTCATCTTTTTCCACTTCGGAGGAGGTTCTCGAAGACATCATTTGGAAGGTTGAGATAGGGTCCCCTAGGGAATGGTTCTCTCAGAAATTGCTCCCGAAGATGTACCACCGAGAGTAGATTAGACATTTTATTTTTTGCCTTTCTGTTTCTATGTAAGGACCCTTCGTGGGCTTTTGTAATCAAGTGTAAGGACCCCTCGGGGGCTTTTTTAATCACCGTTTATTAATACAAAAATGTTTCTTCAATTTGTCTCTGATTTGTATCGGATTTCCCTATATTTGGGTTTGGGAAGAACCTGAGCACGTGATTTTAACGATCGGCCCGAATACCGGACCTGGGCGTAGGAATTTCCTCGATTTTTGATTGGTTGAAAGGATTTTCTCTGAGACCCTTTGTCGTTCCTCGGACTAAGTCCGTGTTGACTTGATACAAACTTAGGCCGGCGACTTCGAATTGAGTTAGAATGTGGGCCCGATTTTTAGAACAAAACTTAGCCCTTTTAAACCTCGTTAACAGTCCTCGAGGGATAATTTGCTCCAGCATCTGAGAAAAAATAGCCTTTAGACTTTCACGGACAGTCCTCAAGCG
Source organism: Nicotiana attenuata (assembly GCF_001879085.1). Taxonomy (NCBI): domain Eukaryota; kingdom Viridiplantae; phylum Streptophyta; class Magnoliopsida; order Solanales; family Solanaceae; genus Nicotiana; species Nicotiana attenuata. Next base: position 59,008 of record NW_017674012.1, read on the forward strand.
AGAGTTTTCTCGAGCTCGGGCGGCCTAAAAACTTGATTTGAACATAGAGTGAAGATAGCCTTAAGGTGTTATGGATAGGTCCCGGACTAAAGTAACCGAGAGAGCGTTCAACTTGATCTGAAAGCGTAAATAGCCTTAAGGCTTAATCAGTGATTCTCGAGTGAAAACTGGCTCGGGCTCAGGTATCTTGAGGGCCAAAGAACCGTGTAAATGACCCACATTTGTAAAAATCCTCGAGATAGGGTACCACCTCGAGGTTAGGCTTATTTGAATGGCTCCTTAAAGCTTGCCTTTTGTTTCGACAGAGATCCTCGAGATCAGGCACCATCTCGAGGCTTAGAGCGATATTGATGGCCCCTTAGAGCCCATCTTCATTTTGACTGAGATTCTCGAGATTGGGAACCATCTCGAGGAGTATAGTGATATTGATGGCTCCTTAGAGCCTATGGCCATGGTAGCAGAAATCCTTAAGATTGGGTACCATCTCGAGGCTGGGTTGACCCGGTGGTCTTTGATCCTTCAAACGTCGTACGACAGCGTCAATTGTATGACGCGGTTATGCAATGACCGAGGTGATCCTGCCGGTATGCCTTCCGGGAAGTGGTAATGGCTTAGCCAGCATTTAATTGGCCTTTGAGGCAGGCGGACAGTCACCGCTTGCTATATA
>NW_017674012.1:59693-94172 GCF_001879085.1 Nicotiana attenuata
GACGACACACTATCATTTCTTGATACAGATTACGACGCTTTCCAGCCCTTCTATCTGATATCTTGGATTTACTTCGTAACCTTCTGTACTTTCGGACATCTCGTACCTTTCTTCTCCCTATACCTTACTTACCTTTAAAATCTTGCATCATATCTTCTATCTCTTTCATAACCTCCCCTCCACATAGGTTGAATTCACATCCATACCTTAAAGCTCTGCTATAATACTTGCACTTCATGTGCATACACAATTCGGCGAAAGCTTCATACTAGCTTCTTATGAGGTTGATACTCTTCTAACTAGATTTATCGTAGAACCATTATAGAATATGACCATTGTACTATCTCTCTTGTACCTCTAATACTAAGAGTGATTTTGCAGTATTTTGAATCACGATTTCTATATTTATCTGGGTCTAATAATAAGACTCCTGATTAACTTAGCTGATGTAACTATTTAGTTTCCTCTTCTCTCTCAGCCTTTAAGTACGCTTAAGCTATCTTCTGATCTGCAGCTTGGGGTATTAGTTATTACTTTAGCTCCTCGTGGACACTATGAAACATCCATGATATAACCTTCTAGCAATTCTAGCTTTTGTCTGTGACGTGGACTTAATTCTTTCTTTTAACTTATACTGGTCTCCTATAGATGTATCATTGTCAACATATATGCTTCATGGATAACACTCTGAAATCTTAAGTGTGTTCATAACGTAACTATCTCTAGTTCATAGATCGAATAATTTCTTTTGTGCCTTCTCGGCTTTCGTTAAAAGTAGGCAATTACTTTTTTTGGTCGTTCTGCCACTTGTTGCATGAATACTTGGCTTATATTAGTACCCACATATATTGGAATTTTGTGCAACTCATATGATCTCGAATATTACTTTGGATTTTACTTCCCGTTGCNTGGCGACTCGCTCGACTTATAATGAGCGCAAGTGGCGAGACTTATCCAAGGGTAGGTGAGAGGCAAAACACCACGGTACGTGCTATGTGATTTGCTTTCTTTTGAAAGGCACTTTTCTTTTTATGTGTACTGACTCCTCATCGTAGGCATCGAGGAATTTTCGAAGATAAGATCGTGCCCTCTCAGAGAGGGAGAAGGGTCATCAGCTTTATGACCGAGGAATAATAACAAGCGAAAAAAACCTTCGTAGGGCGAAAGTGCTTATAGCGGGACAAGTCTGGCCCAGAGGCTCAGAGAAGATGTATCAGCTGAGCCTGCAGCACCCGAGATTCCTGGCCTTAGAGAAAAGGTCCCTCCTTTGCCACCGTTCTCTTCTCCCGTCGAAGGTACTTCGAGGGATGTCCGAGGTCATGGGCCACCTACATTGAGTGTGGTATCGAGGGACTGTGTTCCAGTCGGGAGTGGTTCTACCGGGGCTGATGGGTCCAGGCCAGTAGATGTGCGTTCAACCTTTGACGAGGCTCAACGGCTTTACTCAGTGGTGAGTTTTGGTCGACTGTATTGGTTTTCAGTTTTGCAATTTTACCTTCTCATTGATTTCCTTCTTCATAGGCTTTCGACAAGCTCAAGTCTGAGCTGCTTCGTCATGAGGCCAGGTTGCAAAAAGCCGTTGATGGAGAAATCCCTCAGGCTTCTTTGCAATAAAAGGGAAGATGAGTTGGTGTATTTGCGGTATGAGGCGAGTCGAAGTCTGAACTATGAAAGCTATCTCGAGGAATAGGTAACATTTGCTCTAAGGAGGTGCATGTTTCTTCATCTATCCTCTGAGATTAATGTTTTGATACTTCAGTTGCAGAAAAAGACGGAAGACCTGAAACGCCTTTGGGGAGAAGTTGGTCAAGCCAAGCGTGAGTGTGGTGAGCTAAAGGCTCAGGTGGACGCCCAGGTTGCGGCTAAGAAGGATACTTTGGCCAAGGCTTCTGCCCTCGAGGTACAGATCTGGAATGCTCGCGTGAATAGCTTGGTTCGAACGGACATGATTGCAAGGCTCGAGTCTGAGCTTCTGAAGGTGAAGGTCGAAGTTGTGGACGCTCGGGCTGAAGCCGAAGCGATCCAAACTAAGGTTGATAGGAAAGTGGCCGTCTTTTTGAAAGACGCTGCTGACGCTCGAGCTGAGCTGAGGGGGGCTATCGACCGGGAGAGTAGGAGCAAAGAGTATGCTTGGTGCAAATCTCGAAGGGAAACCCTTGAAGAGATTCATGCCAGGGGGTTCGATCTCTCGAAAGAGATAGTGCAGGCCAAGGCGGATGAATACAATGCCAAGTTCCTTTTGTCCGATGCCGAAGATAATGAGGAAGAGGTCGATCGGGCCGCAATCCTCGAGGGGAAAATGAAATAGGCTTTTTTCTTTTTGATTCTTTGTACAACGTTCTTAGAGAACTTTGTAAATGTAGCATTACGTCATTTCATGTATGCATATATAAAGAAACCTTTCGATTTTCTCCTTTCATGAGTTTCTATTTGCTTGTGCATGTCTTTCCTCGTTTTGGATTTGTACGTTCGTCGTGATTGGCCGGACGATTTGGCTTTGGAGCAGAAACCCTTAGGTTATAATTCGGCCCTGAGGCTTGTTGGGCTGGCCCGTAGGCTTTTACGTGTGGGGTCGGTACGACCTTTAATTTTAAGTTGGCAACAGTGGCTCTTATGCCTTTTCCCTTAAGCGTATTCAGTTAACTGTTTTGGGCTCAGTCTTCGAGTCAGATTTCGACTCAAGCTTATTGACCCTTAAGTTTTTGAATTTTAAGCTGGCCCTTAGGCTCTTAAGCGTTGGGTCGGTACGACCTCTTAGTGTAGACTGGCGATAGTGGCTCTTACGCATTGGGTCGGTACGGCCTCTTAGTGTAGGATGGCGACAGTGGCTCTTATGCATTGGGTCGGTACGACATGTTAGTATAGGCTGGCGACAGTGGCACTTACGCATTGGGTCGGTACGACCTCTTAGTATAGGCTTTATTTTTCCCTCGTTAAAGACTTTTGAAGTTTTATGTTCGCCCGACTCTTCGACGGTTCGATAAGAACCTCGATTGTGAGCCGTTTATGTGGCGATGGATGAGCATCTCGAAAGGTTTCGCTCGATTGCTGAATGATTTCGATGCCTGTGGTTTGGATCTGATATGATCGAAGCCCTTTCGTTTAAGTTGAGGGTATCCTGGTTAACCGGTTCTTTTCGAAGTTTTTTCGTAGTAATTGAAGGCCTGTGATTTTATAGCGACGGTCGGGCGTCCCCGAGTTGCGTTAGTTTGGCTGGTACAGCCTTGTGACCGTAGTCATTTGTATTTGGCCATAGCTTTTTAGTCCCCGAGTGAAGTAACTTCGGCGTCTATATCGAGGGTATGCCTTTTTAGGGGTCTTACAAGTTCGAATATATAGCCTTAGCTTTAAGACCGGGATTATGCCTTTTTGTAAGGTCTTATAACTTTTTACATGCCTTACTTGAGGTCTTATAGTTTTGGTTACTTGTTACAAGTGTAGTTCATGCCTTTCTTGAGGTCTTACAGATTCTGGTTTTGCCTTATAGAGGTCTTAAGAGCTCGAGGTTGCCCACATGGGGTCTTATAGCCTCGGGTTTTCAATAAGTTGATGGGGTGGCAGTCGGCGACAGTCCCCGAGATATGGAGAGTTTCTTGGCTGAGGAGCCGTTTTGTGTAAACTTGGAGTTGCCTCATTGAAGGCTTACTAGTTCAATGTTTTCGGCCCGGAGGTCACGTGACTTCGAGTTATTGACGCCAGTCCCCGAGTGTTCGAGAATTTTCTGGCTCTGGAGCCGTTTTTTGAAAAAATAGTAGATTTCTTCGAAGCGCAAAGCGTTTTGATGGGACAAATGTATCTTGATTACTTGGCACAAGTATACATGTTTTCGCTGTCAAGGGCTCGGTTATTCTATACAGACACGGCTCGTTCCACCGTTTGGCCCGATACATCATTTTCCTATCGAAACCTTTTTTGACACATCTTGACTTCTCCGAGGAAGTGACCTCCCGGGGGGGAATGCCCCCCAGTATTCGAGGTTGATTGAAGAGAAGCCTTGAATACTTGTTGAATTTTCCTTAGGTAGCACATAGATGTTGCCTCGTTAAAAACCTTGCCGGAAAAACCCTTCTTGGGATAAAACCCGGTCGAAGGAAAAGAGTGCAACGCATGCTTTGAAACCTAAGGTTTTCAAGTTGGAGATCGCTTCGAATGTTCCAATCGGATACCTGTGCACAGGTTAGTGTAAAATGTAAATGAAAAAAGGGAAATGATTATACCTTAGTGCTGATGGCGCTTCGAGCCTCGGCATGCTCCAGCCGCTTATCCCGAGGACGCGGTACAATCCTTTACTCATTTAGTCGGGTGTAGCCGAGAATATATCTCGCTATTGCTTCTTCGCTATTTGCTTATCTTTTGGCTCCTTCGATGTTGGAGATGTTGATGCTGGTGCCACATCGTGCACCGCAAATATCTCTCTTGCTGCATGTTGTTCTCCGTAGATGGTTTAATTCCATCCTTTGTCGGAAATTTCATCATTTGATGAAGGGTTGATGGTATTGCTCTCATGCAGTGTATCCATGGCCTTCCGATCAAGGCGTTGTACCTCATGTCTCCTTCGATGACATGGAACATGACATTTTGGGTCGTGCCAGCCACGTTGACTGGGAGGGTGATTTCTCCTTTCGTTGTCTCGCTCGCCATGTTGAACCCGTTGAGGACTCGAGAGGCGGGCACGATCTGGTCGAGCAGTCCGAGCTGCTCCACCACCCTTGACCTGATGATGTTGGCCGAGCTACCTGGATCCACAAGTACACGTTTAACTTGAAAAGTATTTACAAGAAAAGAGATTACCAGTGTGTCGTTATGAGGTTGATACAGGGTCTCGATGTCCTCGTCGCTGAATGTGAAGCGTCCTCGGGTATATAGCCCCGAGTTCGTTTTTCCCTGGTGATGGATATTTTTGTTCGTTTGACGATGGGTTCCTGTGGGATGTCAACTCCTCCAACAATCATGTGGATGACATGTTGTGGTTCTTCTGTTTCATTCTTTCTGTTCGCCTCTCTTTCCCAAAATTGATTTTTGGCTCGGTCGCTGAGGAACTCTCGGAGGTGCCCTTTGCTGAGTTGTTAATCCCGTGAGTTAAACCCATTGTAAAGGGCAGTGCAAGAGAAATCATACAAAAATGATCGAATCTTTGGACGCCCCAACAACATTAACACCGTTATATACATTTGATGTGATATTTTGAGTGGAACATTCTTTTGGAAAAAGTTTGAAAAATATAATTTTATATAGTTATTTATATTACTACTTTCGAATATATATGCTTTAAATTATACCCATAATATGAGAAAGTTTATGAGATTTTTTTTAAATTGTAAATATAGAGTTTTCACAAGAAAAGAATGTTATATTTTTATTATTTTACGAATTAAGCGTACGAAAATTTGTACTTTTTATATGAGATTAGGAAACTTAGAAGTTTAGAAAAATATGTGCTTTTTTTTAACATGGATGTTTTAATGAAATAATATGTATGTATTGACTTTACATGGTACCATGATTTATTAATATTTTAATAGTAGTATTTTAATGTTACACCCCATAATATTACGTTAATGTTACGTCCCGTAGTATTACGTCAATGTTATGCCCGTAGTAAAGGGAGATTAATTATAATAATATTACTAAGTCTAGCAAGATAGCATGTGAGGTATACACATATAGCATCCTTAATATCTCTTATAGTTATGGATGAAACTTACCAATCTTTAAGTGACTTCTACCTAATTTTGTCTTATGTATACATATGCTTTTGGGCTAAGCATTGGATTAAATAAGTGGGATGCACCTCCTATTTAACTTAGTCTGGAGGCAATCTAAGTTACTACTCCATATAGTTATATATAAGATTTCAAGTAAATCTATTTCCTGTTCTCTACAACTAATACTAGAATATTAGTAGAACTCTTTTTAATTGAAAAAAACATGATGCTTGAGAAATCTTATCGGCAGCAAAGCAAAACTATGTCATCTTCTCAAAGTTCAACTACTCAAATTCACAAAGAAGGAAATTGAACTTCAAGTTTCTTATAGTGCGTGACTCATATACCCCATATTTATGGACTAATAATATACCACACGACCATGATAGTAAGACGTACAAAGTGTATTAAAAGTGAGTAGTATTTTAAGTAATTTGAGATAATTTTTAATTACGTGGGTAATTGATTAATTACCGGGTAATGAAATATTACCAAATTAATTAATTGATTATGGGATAAGATTAAAGCCCCTCCGCACCCCTACGTGGCAGCAAGCCACATAATAGGAAAATGACTCTTGGTCATTTAGGATTAGGTGGCAATCAAATTCCTTCAAGTACTTACACATACTACAGTAGTCTTTATAAGTATATGCAACATAAGTGAGAGGCTTTGTGGGAGTCTATGGGCCAATAAATGAGTGGTCAATACTGTATTATATTCAAGTAGAGAGACTCTGTGGTTCCTAATTCTCACATTTTGTGTGTTGAGCTCTGAGTAGTTTGGTCGAAGGACACACACATTTAATAAGATGCTTAGTGGTCGTGAACCATGATGCTAGAATTCTATAGCACGACATTTATATTCTATTTTTTATGCAAGATTTTCTTTGCATAGCAACGTGATTGCTTCGAGCTTTTCATACAACTTGTTCCGTATTTTGTCGCAATTAACGTGTGTTAGAGGGATTTTCAAGAGAATCGGCTCAGGTATGTTAAGTCTATCCGTTCTTTCCTTTTGGCATGATCCATACGATGCAATCGAAACAAGTAAATTCACAACTTTCATAAATGACTCTATTCATAGAAATACTAGGGGTCTTTGTGTTCTTGATTTTCCCATGTGTCATATTATTCTATCATCTGTTTGTGGGTCTAAAAAAAATACGTAAGTTGGTAATGTTTATTTCATGATATTGATCAGAGGTATAATGGTCTTATGACGTACCGAGAGATTTTATTAACGTATTTCATATGCATTTCAAGCATTTATACATGTACATTGAACCATGACCAAGATGGCGTTATATACGCATATATATATGTATATATATATATATATATATATATATATATATATATATATATATATATATGTATGTATATATGTATGTATATATATGTATATGGGATGTGGAAAAGTTTATGGCATTATATACGCACCACCACCTGATCAGCTGGTATACGTTGATGATTTTGCCCACAGTGGCCGAGATTATATGATGGGATGCCCTCAGAGGCCTAATGATGTTATGAAATATGTACCTATGCACGACATGACATTCATACACATATGCATGACACTATAAGTATTCATGATTTACAGAGTTATTCAGACTTACAGTTTGAGTCATTTACTCTATATTTCTTCCATGTATGTTATGTACTTATTTATGCGCCTTATATTCTCGGTATATTATTCGTACTGACATCCCTTTTGCCTGGGGACGCTGCATTTCATGCTCGCAGGTATAGATAATCAGTTTGATGATCCCTCATAGAAGACGAGATTGGCATTCAGCAAAGGATCGGTAAGACTCCACCTCATTCGGAGTGCAGCCGGGTCTATGAGTCGTCGTGTCAGAGTTTTGCTACAGATTTATGGGTAGGCCGGTACCCTGCCTCATTTGATGTCAAATAATCTTAGAGACATTATAGACAGAGGTTCATTTTGTACAGTATGTCAGAGGCCTTGACGACCCATATGTATTCATGTATTAAGAAAAATGGTTTAGTGATACAGTGTTTTCCCACATATAGTTATACATTATGAGTTGTGGCCATGTGGGCCCATGATAGTTACAAAAGGAATAAGTCCAGTTAACTCGGACTATGTATGTTCTAGTTTTAGTCGAACGATCATGAGTTACACAGTGGTTCGCTCGGGCCAGCAGGGCACCGGGTGCCAGCCACGCCTCCCCAAGTTCGGGGCATGACAAAGTGGTATCAAAGCAGGTCGTGTCCTAGGGAGTCTACAAAGCCGTGCCTAGTAGAGTCTCACTTATGGGTGTGTTGCGCGCCACATTTATAATTGAGAGGCTATAGGGCATTTAGGAAATGTTACCCTTCGTTTGCTTCTAGATAATGCCATAGAGCTGAGCCATAAGAGGTCAGTATAGAGTTTACGCCAGGTTTTGTATGCACTAGAGGTGCAGGTATTACAATAGAGCTTTAAGGCGTAATTTCCACCTATTTTTAAGGGAGGTTATGAATGAAACAGAAGATACGATGCGATATTGAGAGGTAAGTAACATAAATATGAAGAAGATACGAGATACTCAAGTACAAAAGGTTGTGAATAGTCGAGATTTCACGTATAGTTTGGATTTTAGTTTAGTTCATAAAGGGGACCATAGTGAGGAATTTTGTAAATCTCTAAGAGTTAACATTCGAGGACGAATGTTCTAAACGGGGGAAGGATGTTATATCCCGTGAGTTCAACAACATTAACACTGTTATATACATTTGATTTGGTATTTTGAGTGGAACATTTTTTTGTAAAAAATTTGAAAAATATAATTTTATATAGTTATTAATATTACTAATTCCGAATATATATGCTTTAAATTATACGAATAATATGAGAAAGTTTATGAGATTTTTTTGTAATTGTAAATATAGAGTTTTCACAAGAAAAGAAGGTTATATTTTTATTATTTTAAGAATTTAGCGTACGAAAATTTGTACTTTTTATATGAGATTAGGAAACTTAGAAGTTTAGAAAAATATGTGCTTTTTTTTAACATGGATATTTTAATGAAATAATAAGTATGTATTGACTTTATATGGTACCATGATTTATTAATATTTTAATAGTAGTACTTTAATGTTACACCCCATAATACTACGTTGATGTTACGTCCCGTAGTATTACGTCGATGTTATACCCGTAGTAAAGGGAAATTAATTATAATAATATTACTAAGTCTAGCTAGATAGCATGTTAGGTATACACATATAGCATCCTTAATATCACTTATAGATACGGATGAAACTTACCAATCTTTAAGTGGATTCTACCTATTTTTGTCTTATGTATCCATATGCTTTTGGGATAAGCATTGGATTAAATAAGTGGGATGAACCTCCTATTTAACTTAGTCTAGAGGCAATCTAAGTTACTACTCTATATATGTTTACCTTGAAAATGTTAATTACAATTAGATTTGATTTTGTGGTTCTAAAAATACGTGATCTATTTTTATGCTGGTTGTTAAGCAGTAGATGCTAAGTAAGAGATAAGAAAATAAAATAAGAGCTTGTAGATGGTATAATGACCAAACCGAAGGGCTAGAAATCGGGGCCTCGAGCTGGTGTGTACGGGCCTCGAGGTCGAGTCAGATGCTCGACTAGGGGCAATCGAGAGGGGATTAGTAGTTATGAGAGCTGCTATGACGGCTCTTTATGATCAATAACAAGCAATAAATGAAGAACAATAAATAGAACACAATGGATATAAGCAATATATGTAAGTAATAAGAACAAGAGAATATGTTTTAGCTGGAGAGTAGAGAGAATATTCCTGTATTGAATGAAGTATCTTGTGTGTTCGATGTGCTGCAGAATAACAAGGATCCCCTTTATATATAAGGAGGGAAATCCCATCCTAGTACATGAGTGATTATTACAAAGAAACATTGCTGGAGCATCTACTTACTAGTCTGGTATAGACTAGTGTTTCCCTTGCAGGCTTTGTCAGCTTTGACCATATGCCTTGGGAACTCCCCACTTTTTTACCATGATCATCGATCGGCACTGCCCCGAGGTTGGATGTCGAGAACTCCTCGGATGCGAATCTCGAACATAGCCTCGAACCTTCGGAAACGTGCTTATGAGGTGTCGTAATGACCGAAAATTGGACCCTCCGATTTTACCGTATACAGATAGTCCCCGCGTTTCTTAGATAAAAATGATAAGAAACGGCTCTGACACCGATCTCCTCGAGCCTCCTGTAATGAGGTCATGTATATGACATTAGCTTTTGCGATAACTGAGACGTCCCATCGAGGTGTCTTTCCTAGGAACATTCATTACACTGTCAGTCTATTTTTTTCCAAAGTAATAACACCGCCACCGATCCGTCTCCCAAAAGTATTGATTGCGCCTGTCGATACGTTTCTCAAAAAGGGCATTGATTGCGTTGTCGGTTACGTCCCCCAAAAAAGGCATTGATTGTCGTCGGTTATGCTGCCATATTCCTATAAATGGGGGCTTTCTTGAACCCAAACTTCATTCCATTGCTCTTCTACTCCTTTCTTCTTTTCATCCTCATCCAACCTTGTTTCCTATGTTTGAAAACTGTGGCCATAAGGCCATATGGCAATGTTTTCATCAGCTATGCCATGACCCTTCCCCAGGGCTTTCCCCCACTGAGTGGGACTGCACTGGTTTGTTGTTGTTGTTGTTTTTAGCCCGAAATAATGAGAGAGAAATCTCAAATTATCCTCGCATTAAAGGATATACGGACAATGAACTTCTACTCATCTCTCTTAACTACCTGGTGCGGCGTTTCACTCCTTTTGCTTTTCGTGGAGTGAGGTGGTGCCATCTACTACTATTTCATCCCGCACCGGCGCGATGTCTCAAGAAGTGGCTTCACAATGGTGGCACTAGCGGGACCCATACTCGCCAAATTTTTCACCCAGCCACTTCTTTATCGTTTTCTGCTTCTTCCTCATCCTTGAAGATGCCATTTGGAAGGTCGAGGTGCGGCCCCGAAGAAACGATTCTCGAAGTCATTGCTCCCGAGGATGTACCCCCGAGAGTAGTTTAGACTTTGAGCTGTTACTTTCGCTTTTTTGTTTCTGTGTAAAGACCCTTCGTGGGCTTTGGTAATCACGTGTAATGTCCCTTCATGGGCTTTTTGTAATCAACGTTTATTAATGCGAAGAAGTTTCTTCAATTTGTCTCTGATTTATGTTGGATTTTCCCTTATTTGCATTTGTGAAGAATCTGAGTGCATGACTCTACCAATTGATCTGAATATCGGGCCCGGGTGTAGGTGTTCCCTCGGCTCCTGATTGATTAGTACGATATCTTGTGGAGCTCTTTGTCATCCTTTGGACTGAGCCCTGGTTGGATAGACACAAGCATAGGCCGCCGGGACCCCGAGTGAGAATAGGGCTTCGAATTAATAGAACGAAACCTAGCCTTTCAGACCCCGTCAATAGTCCTCGAGGGGGAACTTTCTCGGATATCCGAGAATAAAGATAGCCTCTAGGCCTTTGAAAGCAGTCCCTAACTGAGAGTTTGCTCAAGCTCGGGCGACCTGAAAACTTGCTTTGAACTTAGGGTGAAGATAACCTTAAGGTGTTGCAGATAGATCCCGGATGAGGGTTCGTCTTGGTTTGGATAGCCCCTAGATTAAAGTAACCGAGAGGATGTTTGATTGGACCCGAAGGCGAGAAATAACCCTAAGGTTTATCAGTAGTTTTTAAGTGAAACTTGGCTCAGGCTCAGGTAGCTCGGGGGTCGGATGATCGGGTAAATGACCCGCACTTGCAATAGTAGAAATCCTTGAGGTAGGGTGCCACCTCGAAGTCAAGCTCATATGAGTAGGTTTTTAGAACTTATCTTCTTTTTGACAGAGGTCCTCGAGATTGGGTACCATCTCGAGGCTTCTAGTGATACCAACGACTCCTCGTAGCCTACCTTCTTTTTTGACAAGGGTCCTCGAGATCGGGTACCATCTCGAGGCTTATAATGACATCAATGGTTCCTCAGAGCCTATCTTCTTCTCGACAAAGGACCTTGAGATCGAGTACCATCTCGAGGCTTGTAATGATGTCAAGGGCTTCTTAGAGTCTGTTTTCCTTTTGATAGAAGTCCTCGAGATTGGGTACCATCTCGAGGCTTGTTGATGCGGGGGTTTTTTATTCCCGAAATGTCATACGACCGCATAAATTGTATGACATGGTTACAAGACGATCGAGGCGATCGCGCCGGTACGTCTTCCTAAAGTGATAGTGGCTTAGCCAGTATTTTTAACTGGCCTTTAAGGTGGGTGGATAGTCACCGCTTGCTTCTATATATAGGTTTGTCTTCTCTTTTTTGAGGATTCCGCTATCCTAAGTATAGAGTTCTCCTCTCTGTGTTAGGTTCTTCACTTGGGAATCCTTGCTCAGATTTTCTGTCCTAATTCTCTGACTTTGCCATAGTTATGGTTGCTGCGCCAGGATTCATCCGACAAAGAGAAGGGAGTTCTGCCTCTGATCCCTGCTTGGTTGGTGGTGCGTCCCGGGAGTCAGGCGAGCTGCCTTTAGGACATTTTGCTTCGAGGGGGAATTTTCCTATAGAAAAACCTCGCAATGCCCAGGGGCATGCTTCAAAGCTTACCTCTCTGATAGGAGAGGAGCTTCTTGAGTTAGTGAAAAAAGATTGCGGATGGGGGGTGAAAGTTGTACTGCAGGTACCTTCCTCGGAAAAGAGCATTATGGACCGTGCCTAGGGGTTTCTGAACGTATACACGTACCCCTTCACGATGGGCCCCCTCGATAGGGTTGTGCTTGATTTTTGTCGAAAGTATTAGGCTACCTTAGCTCAGATTCACCCGTCGTTTGGCGTATAGTACTGATGATGCGATTCTTTGCAGAGGGAGCAGGGCTCGATTTTACACTCAGTCATCTTATCAAGCTGTACCGGCCTTTTCACCATCGAGGCCTGCTAACCCTGCGATGCCGATCCACTAGGCCTTTCGTCGTTGACAACGAAGAGGATGGGGACCGGGGGTGGATGAGCCGATTCATCCGAGTACGGACTGCTGACATTATCCCGATGGAGTTCCTGTCGTTTCCTGAGGAATGGAATTTTGCACGTAAGTGGTACACTTGTGTCTTTGTTGTTTTGCTTGTTATGTTCATGGCGGAGGCAAGCTTTGTAAATGCGTTTTTCATTCCCTTTCTGCAGCAATTTCATGGACACCCTACAAGGTCCCCGACATGACAGATTGGGCTCGAAAGTTGGCGATCCATTCAACCTATAATGGTCGTAAGTGGCGAGATCTGTCTAAGGGTAGATGGGAGGCAAAACACCACGTACGTGCTATGCAACTTTGCTCTTTCTTTGGAAAGCATTCCCCTTTTAAGCGTATTGATTCCGTCTTTTTAGGTATTGGCGGGTTCTCTGAGGTGAGATCGTGCCTTCCCAAAGTGGGGGAAGAAACATCAGTTTCGGGGCCGAATAATACTAAAAAGCGAAAAGAGCCTCCGCAGAGTGACGATGCTTATAGCTAGATGAGTCCAGCTCGGAGGCTTAGTGAGGATGTATCAGCCGAACCTGCCGCGCCCGAGGCGAGGAACGAGGGTTCCCTGCCGCCGGCTTCTCCTTCCGTCGAAGGTACTTCGAGGGGTGCTCGAGGCCGGGGACCGATGTATCGAGCGACCGTGTTCCGACCGGGAGTGGTTTTAGCGGGGTTGATGGAACCAGATTAGCGGATATGCGCTCGACTTTTGATAAAGCTCAGCGGTTCTACTCTTAGGTGAGTTTTGGTCGGCCATGTTGATTCCTTGGTTTTTGCAACTTTTATTCTTTTATTAAGTTTTTCCTTCATAGGCTTTAAACAAGCTCAAATCTGAGCTGCTTCATTGTGAGGTCGGGCTGTAGAAAGCCGTGGATGGGGAGAAATCCCTTAGGCTCCTTTGCGATGACAAGGAGGATGAGTTGGCGCACTTGCGGTATGAGGCGAGTCGAAGCCTGAACTATGAAAGCTACCTTGAAGAGTAGGTAAATTTGTTCTGGGGGTGCATGTTCCTTTTTCTATCCCAGAGGCTGATGTTTCATTTATTCCAGTTGCAGAAGAAGTCAGAGAGCCTGGAACGCCTCGAGAGTGAAATTGACCAAATTAAGTGTCAGTATGATGAATCAAGGGTTCGGGTGGATGCTCAGGTTGTGGTGGAAAAGGCCGCTTTGTCCAAGGCTTCCGCTTTCGAAGTGCAACTTCGCGTATCTCGTGAAAACAGCTTGGTCCGAGTGGACATGATATCAAGGCTCGAGTCTGAGCTTCAGAAGGTGAAGGCCGAAGTCGTGGATGCCCGGGCCGAAGCCGTAATGAGCCAAACTAAGGCCGATCAGAAAGTGGCCGTTTATCTGAAGGATGCTGCCGATGCTCGAGCTGAGCTGATGAGGGCTCTTAACCGTAAGGGCAGAAGTAGGGAGTATGCTCGGTGCAAATCTCGAAGGGAAACCCTCGAGGAGATTCATGCTAGGGGCTTTGACCTCTCGGAAGAGGTAAAGCAGGCAAAGGCGGATGAGTCTGACGCTAAGTCCTTTCTGTCCAATGCCGAGGATAGCGAGAAAGAGGCCGACGGGCCATATTCCCCGAGGAGGACGTAGATTAGGCCTTCCTTTACCGATTCTGTGTATAATGCTTTCAGGGAACATTGTAAATGGAGTTTGTATTTTTCGCATATGTGTATCAAAGTAAACCTTGCGGCTTCATTTTTCATGTACTTCCCTTCGCTTTGATGTTTTTCAGTCATTAGCTAGATGAACTGGTCTTTGGAAGAAAAACCCTTAGGTCTATTGTACGGCCCCGGGCTTCATTCCGCTGGCCCGTAGGCTCTTACGTGTTTGGTCGGGACGAACTTTTAGTGTAAGCCGGCATTTAAGCTCTTATGCTTTAGGCATATGTGGTTAACTATTTCGGGTTCGGTCTCCAAATCGGGTTTCGACTCGAGCCTATTGACCCTTAAGTTTTTAATTTTCAGAATGGCCCTTAGGCTCTTATGCGATTGGTCGATACGACCTTTTACATGGGCTGGCGGCAGTAGCTCTTATGCTTTTAGGTTGGTACGACCTTTTATACGAGCTGGCGGTAGTGGCTCTTATGCTTTAGGTCGATATGACCTTTTATTTGAGCTGGCGGCAGTGGCTCTTACGCTTTAGGGTCGGTACGACCTCTAATATAGGCTCTATTCCTCCCTCGTTAAGGATTTTTGAATTTGCATTTGCCTGACTCTTCGATGGTATGGTAAAACCTCGATTGCGAGTCGTTATATGGCGGTGATCGAGCACCTCAGGAGGCTTTGCTCGGTGGCTGAGTGTTTCAAAGCATATAGTTCTGGAGTTGACATGGTCGAAGCCCTTTTGCCTGTCTTGTGGGTAGCCTGTTTTAACCGGTTCTTTTCGAAGTTCTTTCGAAGTAATTGAAGGCCTATGATTTTGTAGCGATGGTCGGGCATCCTCGAGTTGCGTTAATTTGGCCGGTACAGCCTTGTGACCGCAGTCATTGTGTTTGGTCGGAGCCTTTTAGTCCCTGAGTGAGGTAGTTTCGACGTTTATATCGAGGGTATGCCTTTTTAGGGGTCTTATAAGTTCGATATATAGCCTTAACTTTAAGATCGGGATTTATGCCTTTTGTAAAGTCTTATAAATTTTTACATGCCTTTGAGGTCTTACAGCTTTGGTTACTTGGTACAAGTATGGTTCATGCCTTGCTTGAGGTCTTACAGATTTGATATTGCCTTGTGAAGGTCTTAGGAATTTTTACATGCCTTTGAGGTCTTACAGATTTGATATTGCCTTATGAAGGTCTTATAGATTTGATATCGCCTTACGAAGGTCTTACGCGTTCGAGGTTGCCCGCATGGGGCCTTATGGCCTTGGGTTTTGAGAGATCGATGGGGGTGGTAGTTGGCGGTAGTCCCCGAGTCATCGATAATTTCTTGGCTCGGGAGCCATTCCTTGTAAACTTGGTATCGCCTCATTGAGGGCTTACGAGTTTGGAGTTTCCGACCCGGAGGTCATGTAGCCTTGAGTTTTCGACGCCAGTCCCCGAGTGTTCGGGACGTTTTTTGGCTTCTGGAGCCGTTCCTGAAATCTTAATGTTGCCCTATTGAGGGCTTAGCTTCGAGTTTTGACTCCAATCCCCGAGTGTTCGGGATGACGGTCCCTGAGTGTTCAGGGTGCCAATCCCCTAGTGTTCGGGGTGCCAGTCCCCGAGTGTTCGGGACATTTTGGACCCTGGAGCCATTTTTGTAAAAAATGGCGAGCTTCTTTGAAACGTGAAATGTTTTGATAGAGCGGAAAATATTCTTTGATTACTTAGCACAAGTATACATGTCTTCGCCATCTAGGGCTCGGTTATTCTATATGGGCACAGTTCGTTCGATCGTTTGGCCCGGTACATCATTTTCCTATCGAGACACCGTTCAGCACATTTTGGCTTCTCCGAGGAGGTGACCTTCCGGGTTGGATGCCCCTCAGTATTCGAGGTTGATTGAAGAGAAGCCTAGAATACTTGTTGAGATTCTTAGGTAGCATATAGATGTTGCCTCATTAAAAACCTTGCCGGTAAAACCCTTCTTGGGATAAAAACCCGATCGAAGGAAAAGAGTGCAACGTATGCTTTTGGAACCTGAGGCCTTCGAGTTAGAAAGAGCTTCGGCCATTTCGATCGGATACCTGCACTCAGGTTAGTGTAGAATGTATTGAAAAAGGTAAGTGATCATACCTTAGTGTTGACGGCGCTTCGGACCTCGATATGATTTAATCGTTTGTTATGAGCACGCGGTACGGTCCTTCATTTTGTTTAATCGGGCGTAGCCGAGAATGTAGCTTGTTATCGCTATTTTATTGTTTGCTTATCCTTCGGCTCCTTCGGTGGTGGAGGTATTGGTGTCGGTGCCACATTACGCATCGCGAATATCTCTTTTGCTGCATGCTGCTCCCCGTAGACGGTTTTTTCCCATCCTTTGTCGGAAATTTCATCGTTTGATGGAGGGTGGATGGTACTGCTCTCATGCAGTGTATCCACGGCCTCCCGAACAAGGCGTTGTATCTCATATCTCCTTCGATGACATGGAATTTGGCATTTTGGGTCTGCCGGCCATGTTGACCGGGAGGGTGATTTCCCCTTTCATTGTTTCGCTTGCCATGTTGAACCCGTTGAGGACTCGAGAGGCAGGTACAATTTGGTCGAGCAATTCGAGGTGCTCTACCACCCTCGACCTGATAATATTGGCCGAGCTACTTGGATCCACAAGTACACGTTTAATTTGAAATGTATTCACAAGAAAAGAGATTACCAGTGCGTCGTTATGAGGCTGACAAGGTCTCGATGTCCTCATCGCTGAATGTGAGAGCGTCTTCGGGTATGTATCCTCGAGTTCGCTTTTCTCTAGTGATGGATATTTTTGTTCTTCTGATCATGGGTTCTTGTGGAGCATCGATGCCTCCTAAGATCATGTGGATGACATGTTGAGGCTCATCCGTTTCATTCTTCTTGGTTGCCTCTCTTTCCCGGAACTAATTTTTGGCTTGGTCGCTGAGGAATTCTCGGAGGTGATCTTTGCTGAGTAGTCGAGCTACTTCTTCCCGGAGTTGTCGGCAATCTTCGGTCCTGTCATCGTGCGTGTTGTGAAATTCACACACTAAGTTATGGTTCCTTTGTGAAGGGTCTGATTGTACAAGCCTTGGCCATCTGGTGTCTCTCATTTTACTGATGGCGAACACGATGTCTGATACGTCGATGTTGAAGTTGTATTCCGACAAACGAGGTGCCTCCGTCGGCCCTGTGTGCCTATCGAACCTAGCTCTGCTGACAAGTCCCCGAGGGTTCTGGACTCGATCCATTCTTCGGTCATTGCGGGGTAAGTTGTGCCTCGGGGCATTTCTTCTATCTTCAGTGTATAGTTGGTATCTTTCCTTATTTGGCTTTGGCTCCTTTGTCGGAAGCTTGCTAGGATATACCGAGCCTGAAGGGGCTCCTAGTTGGTCGTCTTCGACCCTGATTTTTGAGTGGTATCGGTTGTGGACGTCTGACCAAGTCAAGGCGGGATACTCGACTAAGTTCTGCTTCAGTTGCTTTGAAGCTACCGAGCTACGCTCGTTCAACCTTGAATGAAGGCCTACACCGCCCAGTCGTTGGAGACTGGTGGTAGTTCCATTCGTTCCATTTCAAAGCAAGATACGAACTCTCGCAGCATCTCGTTCTCCCTTTGCTTGATTTTGAAGACGCCGGATTTCCTTGTGGCTACCTTGATGGCACCGGCGTGTGCCTTTATGAAAGAATCTGCTAGCATGGCAAATGAATATATAGAGTTAGGAGCTAGGTTATGATACCACATCATTGCCCCTTTCAAGAGTGTTTCCCCGAACTTCTTTAGCAGGATGAATTCAATCTCATCGTCCTTCAGGTCGTTGCCCTTCACCTTACAAGTGTAAGCAGTGACGTGCTCGTTGGGGTCAGAGGTTCCGTTGTACTGCGGAAGGTCGGGCATTCTGAACTTCTTTGGAATGTGTTTTGGAGCAGCTTCCTGCGGGAATGGCTTTGTACGAACTTCTTGGAGTCGACACCTTTTAGGATTGGGGGTGCGCCCGGGATTTGGTCGACCTTAGAATTGTAGATCTCCACCTTTTTGTCGTTGGCTTCTATCTTCTTCTCGCCCGTTTCGACCCTCTTTGTGAGGTCCTCGAGCATTTTTATGATAGCGGGGTCGGCTGCCGACCCGTTGTCACTTGATCTTTCCGGTACCTGCTCGGCTCGTAGAGCCGTTTTCGATGCTACCGTGCTGGGAGTTGTTTGGTGACTTTGCAGCTGAGCAATCGCCAGCTGTTGTGCCTGTAACATTTCAAAAATAACGTGAAGGCTAACTTCCTGTTCTTCCCTAGCCGGGGTTTTTTGAGCTTCTTGTTGATCTCCTTGGTGTATGCTCATGTTGGTGTGGGAGCTCATTTCGACGTGTTGAGCGTCGCGCGAGACCGTGTCCACGGGAATTGGTTCTTGCGCGTCTCCAGGGTTTCGTGGTGGTACACCAACACCTGGAACAACTACACCGTTTTCTCCATGGTCCTCAAGATGGTTGTTTTCACGTGCGTTTACTGAGTCAGACATTTTGACCTGAAATCAAAGATCTTGGACAAGAAAAAGCGTTAAAGATAACTTGCATTATGTAATAAACCAGCAAGAAAACAATCACTATTATTTTTAGCCCCACGCTGGGCGCCAAACTATTTACCTTGAAAATGGTAATTACAATTAGATTTGATTTTATGTTTCTAAAAATACTTGATCTATTTTTATGCTGGTTGTTAAGCAGTAGATGCTAAGTAAGAGATTAGAAAATGAGATAAGATCTTGTATATGGTATAATGACCAAACCGAAGGGCTAGAAATCGGGGCCTCGAGCTGGTGTTTACGGGCCTCGAGGTCGAGTCAGATGCTTGGCTAGGGGTAATCCAGAGGGGATTAGCAGTTATGAGAGCTGCTATGGTGGCTCTTTATGATCAATAACAAGCAATAAATGAAGAACAATAAATAGAACACAATGGATATAAGCAATAAATGTAAGTAATAAGAACAAGAGAATATGTTTAAGTTGGAGAGCAGAGAGAATGTTGTTGTATTGAATGAAGTATCTTGTGTGTTCGATGTGCTACAGAATGACAAGGATCCCTTTATATATAAGGAGGGAAATCCCATCCTAGTACATGAGTGATTATTACAAAGAAACATAGCTGGAGCAGCTACTTACTAGTCTGGTACAGACTAGTGTTTCCCTTGCAGGCTTTGTCAGCTTTGACCATATGCCTTGGGAACTCCCCACTTTTTTACCATGATCATCGATCGGCACTGCCCCGAGGTTGGATGTCGAGAACTCCTCGGATGCGAATCTCGAACATAGCCTCGAACCTTCAGAAACGTGCTTATGAGGTGTCGTAATGACCGAAAATTGGACCCTCCGATTTTACCGTATACAATATAGTTATATATGATATTTCAAGTGAAACTATTTCCTTTTCTCTACAACTAATACTTGAATATTAGTAGAACTCTTTTTAATTGAAAAAAAAACATGATGCTTGAGAAATCTTATCGGCAGCAAAGCAAAACTATGTCATTTTCTCAAAGTTCGATTACTCAAATTCACAAAGAAGGAAATTGAACTTCAAGTTTCTTATAGTGCGTGACTCATATACCCTGTATTTATGGACTAGTAATATAACATGACCATGATAGTAAGGCGTACAAAGTGTATTAAAAGTGAGTAGTATTTTTAGTAATTTGAGATAATTTTTAATTATGTGGGTAATTGGTTAATTACCGGACAACGGAATATTACCAAATTAACTAATTGGTTATGGGATAAGATTAAAGCCCCTCCCCACCCCCACGTGGAAGCAAGCCACATAATAGGAAAATGACTCTTGGTCATTTAGGATTATGTGGCAATCAAATTCCTTCAATTACTTACACATACTACAGTAGTCTTTATAAGTATAGGTAGCATATTCGAGAGGCTTTGTGGGAGTCTATAGGCCAATAATGAGTGGTCAATATTGTATTATATGCAAGTAGAGAGACTCTGTAGTTCCTAATTCTCACATATTGTTTGTTGAACTCTGAGTAGTTTGGTCGAAGAAGGACACACACATTTAATAAGATGCTTAGTGGTCGTGAACCATGATGCTAGAATTCTATAGCACGACATTTATATTCTATTTTTTATGCAAGATTTTCTTTGCATAGCAACGTGATTGCTTCGAGCTTTTCATACAACTTGTTCCGTATTTTGTCGCAATTAACGTGTGTTAGAGGGATTTTCAAGAGAATCGGCTCAGGTATGTTAAGTCTATCCGTTCTTTCCTTTTGGCATGATCCATACGATGCAATCGAAACAAGTAAATTCACAACTTTCATAAATGACTCTATTCATAGAAATACTAGGGGTCTTTGTGTTCTTGATTTTCCCATGTGTCATATTATTCTATCATCTGTTTGTGGGTCTAAAAAAAATACGTAAGTTGGTAATGTTTATTTCATGATATTGATCAGAGGTATAATGGTCTTATGACGTACCGAGAGATTTTATTAACGTATTTCATATGCATTTCAAGCATTTATACATGTACATTGACCCATGACCAAGATGGCGTTATATACGTGTATATATATGTATATATATGTATATGGGATGTGGAAAAGTTTATGGCATTATATACGCACCACCACCTGATCAGCTGGTATACGTTGATGATTTTGCCCACAGTGGCCGAGATGATATGATGGGATGCCCTCAGAGGCCTAATGATGTTATGAAATATGTACCTATGCACGGCATGACATTCATACGCATATGCATGACACTATAAGTATTCATGATTTACAGAGTTATCCAGACTTACAGGTTGAGTCATTTACTCCATATTTCTTCCATGTCTATTATGTACTTATTTATGCGCCTTACATACTCGGTACATTATTCATACTGATGTCCCTTTTGCCTGGGGACGCTGCATTTCATGCCCGCAGGTATAGATAATCAATTTGACGATCCCTCATAGTAGACGAGATTAGCATTCAGCGAAGGATCGGTAAGACTCCACCTCATTCGGAGTGCAGCCGGGTCTATGAGTCATCGTGTTAGAGTTTTGCTATAGATTTATGGGTTGGTCGATACCCTGCCCCATTTGATGTCAAATAATCTTATAGGCTTTGTAGACAGAGGTTCATCTTGTACAGTATGTCACAGGCCTTGACGACCCATATGTATTCATGTTTTAAGAAAAATGGTTCAGTGATATAGTGTTTTCCCACATATAGTTATACATTATGAGTTGTGGCCATGTGGGCCCATGATAGTTACAAAAGGAATAAGTCCAGCTAACTCGAACTATGTATGTTCTAGTTTTGGTCAAACGATCATGAGTTACAGAGTGGTTCGCTCGCGCCAGTAGGGTACCGGGTGCCAGCCACGCCTCCCCAAGTTCGGGGCGTGACATGAGTAGTCGGGCTACTTCCTCTCGGAGCTGTCTGCAATCTTCGGTCCTATGACCGTGCGTGCCGTGAAACTTGCATACTAGGTTGGGGTTCCTTTGTGATGGATCTGATTGTTCGGGTTTTGGCCATCTGGTTTCTCTGATTTTACCGATGGCAGAGACGATGTCTGAAACGTCAATGTTGAAGTTGTATTTGGACAATTGGGGTGCCTTCGTCAGTCTCGTGTGTCTGTCGAATCCGGCTCTGTTTACGAGTCCCCGAGGATTCTGACCTCAATCTATCCTTCGGTCATTTCGGGGTATGTTACGTCTTGGGGCGTTTCTTCTATCTTTAGAGTGTGCTTGGTACCTTTCCTTGTTTGGCTTTGGTTCCTTTTCTAGAAGCCTACTAGGATATACTGAGCCCGAGGGGGCTCCTAGTTGGTCGTCCTCAACCCTGATCTTTGACTGGTATCGGTTGTGGTCATCCGACCAGGTCACGGTGGGATATTCGACCAAGTTCTGCTTCAGCTGCTTCGAAGCTAGTTCAAACCTTGAGTGAAGGCCTGTACGGCCCAGTCGTCAGAGACTAGTGGTAATTCCATTTGCTCCATTTGAAAGCGAGACACAAACTCCCGTAACATCTCGTTTTCTCTTTGTTTGATTTTGAAGAAGTAGGATTTTCTTGTAGCCACCTTGATGACACCGGTTGTGCCTTTATGAAAGAATCTGCCAGCATGGCAAATGAGTCTATTGAATTCGGGGCGAGGTTGTGGTACCACATCGTGGCCCCCTTCGAAAGTGTTTCTCCGAACTTCTTTAGTAGGACGGACTCAATCTCGTCGTCCTTCAGGTCGTTGCCCTTCACTGCACAAGTGTAAGCGGTGACGTGCTCGTTGGGGTCCGAGGTTCCATTGTATTTCGAAAGGTCGGGCATTCTGAACTTCTTTGGGATGGGTTTCGGAGCAATATCTTGTGGGAATGGCTTTTGTACGAACTTTTTCGAATCCACACCCTTCAGGATCGGGGATGTGCCCGGGATTTGATCGAACCTACAATTGTAGGTCTCCACCTTTTTGTCATTGGCCTCTATCTTCTTCTCGCCCGATTCAATCCTCTTCGTGAGGTCCTCAAGCATCTTTATGATAGCAGGATCGGCTGCTGACCCGTTGTTGCTTGATCTTTCTAGTATCTGTTCGGCTCGAGGAGCCGTCTCCGATGCTGCTGTGCTTGGAGTTTTTTGGTGGCTTTGTAGTTGGGCAATTGCCAGCTGTTGTGCCTGCAACATCTCAAAAATGACGTGAAGGCTAACCTCTCGCTCTTCCCGAGCTGGGGTTTTCTAAGCTTCTTGTTAGTTCTCTTGGCGTATACTCATGTCGGTATGGGAGCTTATGTCGACGTGTTGGGCGTTGCGCGAGACCGCGTCCACGGGAATTGGTTCTGGTGCATCCTCAGGGCTTCGCGGTGGTACACCAATACCTGGAATAGCTACACCATTCTCTCCATGGTCCTCAGGACCGTTGTTCTCCTGTGCATTCACTGAGTTTGACATTTTGACCTGAAATCAAAGATGCTTGGTACAAGAAAATGCGTGAAAGATAACTTGCGTTATATAGTAAACCAGCAAGAAAACAATCACTATTATTTTTATCCCCACGGTGGGCACCAAAC
Source organism: Nicotiana attenuata (assembly GCF_001879085.1). NCBI lineage: Eukaryota > Viridiplantae > Streptophyta > Magnoliopsida > Solanales > Solanaceae > Nicotiana > Nicotiana attenuata. The sequence continues at coordinate 83,044 of NW_017674012.1, forward strand.
TATTTACCTTGAAAATGATAATAACAATTAGATTTGATTTTGGTGGTTCTAAAAATACGTGATTTATTTTTATGCTAGTTGTTAAGCAATAGATGCTAAGTAAGAGACTAGAAAATAAGATAAGAGCTTTGAGATAGTATGTTTAAGCAGACCGAGTGGCTGAGAATTGGGGCCTCGAGGTCGGACTCGATGCTAAGTTATGGACAGCCGATAAAGGACTACCAGCTTTGAGAGCTTTGATGAAGGCTCTTTATGATCAATGATGAGCAATAAATGAAGAACAATTGATAGAACACAATAAATGTAAGCAATAAATAGAATCAAGGGAGAATGTATTTAAGTTAGAGAGCAGAGAATGTTCTTGTATTCAATGTTGTTTGTTGTATGTTCTATATCTCTCTTACAAAATGACAAGGATCCCCTTTATATATGAGGGGGAATCTCAACATGGTGCAAACGCATTTATTACAAAGAAATATAGCTGGTACAACTATTTGCTAGTTTGGTATAGACTAGGGCTTCTCTTGCAGGTTTTGTCAACTTTGATCATATGCCTTGGGAACTTCCCGCTTTCTCATAATAATCATCGATTTGCACTATCTCGAGGTCGAACGTTAGGAAGCCTTGGGGGTCGAACCCCGAGCCAGACCTCGAGCCATCTAGGGGCGGTCTCCACGAGGTGCCTTCATGATCACAAAATCGGACCCTCTGATTTTACCGTATACAAAGGTTCTTTCTCAAAGCTATAGATGTTTGCCTGTAAGGCTGGAGCTTCAGATAAACCATGTCGCCTACTTGGAATTCCCTTTCAGTTCCCCTTGAATTAGCATACATTTTCATCCTCGCCTAAAACTTGCATAAGTTATCTTTGAGTAATTGCACCATTTGCTGTCTTTGTAAGACAGCAGTAGGTACAGTAGTTTCTAATAGAGGACCCGCGGATATTTGAGGAGGTGTGAATCCATATAGAGCCTCAAATGGGATACCTTGCAAACTTATGTGAAAGTTTGTGTTGTACTACCATTTAGCCAAACATAACCATTTCTTCCAATTCTATGGTCTGTTACTAGTCATACACCTCAAATAGTTCTCAATGAATTTATTCACTCTTTCAGTCTGTCCATCAGTTTGAGGATGATAAGCCGAGCTATACAACAATTAAATACCCTTTAGTTTGAAAGCTTGCCAAAAATTACTAGGAAATTTTTTGTCTCCATCAGAGAAAATGGTTTCAGGACTGCCATGCAAAGTATGGACCCTCTTCTAGAATTTGTTAGCTACTTCTAAGGCAGTGAAAGGGTGAGCCAAAGCCATGAAGTGAGCAGATTTAGTTAACCTGTCTACCACTACAAAAATGACATCTTTTCCCTGTGACTTTGGTAATCCTTCTATGCAATCCATACTGATGTGTCTCCATGCTTGATCTGGAATTGGAAGAGGTTGGAGAAGTCCAGGATAAGCCACATTTTTATCTTTATTTCTCTGACAAACTTCACACTCATTCACATGCTGAATCACCATTTATTTTATGAGAGGCCAGTAGAAGAGTTGGCCCAGTCTTTTGAGTGTTCCCAACTGCCCTGAGTGACCCCCAGTAGATGAATCATGAAAGGTTTGGATCAATTGTTGTCTCAAGTTCCCAGTACCCCCCCCCCCCCCACCCACACACACATAGATTTTTCCCTTCCTCCTCAATATACCCGAGTTATAGTGCCAGAGATGAGGCCCTTGTGTAGCTACTATTAGTTGTGTGATCATATCAGTGGCTTGAGGATCTCCTTCATAACTGGTGCTGATTTCTAACACCCAAGCTGGAACTGAAGAGTTGATAGCATGAATCTGGGCACTTGGGAGGTTATCATGTACAGTTTGTATTCCTTCAAATTGTATTAATAGGGCATCGGCTACTGGTTCTCTGCTCCTATTTTGTACCGAACCTCATAATCAGCCCTAATAGTTTTGTTAGGCCTTCTGTTGAATAGCAGATGTGACCTTCTACTCTAGCAGGTACTTCAAACTGTGGTCAGACCTTACCACAAAGTGCTTGAATTGCAAGTAATGCCTCCACTTATGAATGGAATTAAGTAGTGCCATATACTCCTTATCATATATCGACTTGTCTCTATGTTTTAAGGCTAGAACCTTGCTAAAATAAAGCTATAGGTCTGCTTTGTTGCATAAGTACAGCTCCTATTCCTGAGTGACACGCATCGGTTTCAATCATAAATTCTTTAGAGTAGTCGGGTAAAGCCAGCACAGGTGTGGCTGACATAGCCCTTTTGAGAGCTTCAAATGCTGCTTTAGCTTCAAGGCTCCATCTGAAGCTGTCTTTCTTAAGCATGTCAGTTAAGGGCCTGCATATAGCTCCATAGTTAGCTACATACTTCTTGTAGTAGCCAGTAAGCCCAAGGAATCCTCTAAGTGCCTTGACAGTGGTAGGTCTAGGCCAATTGACCATAGCCAGCACCTTATCAGGGTCAGTTGGCCCCTTCAGCTGTTATCACATGACCAAGATACTCTACTTTGGACTGGCCAAATGAACATTTGGACCTTTTGGCATATAGGGAGTGTTCCTTCAATGTTCTAAACACAGTAGACAAATGTTTCACATGGTCTTCTAATGATTTGCTATAAATTATGATGTCATCAAAGAAAACCAACACAGACCTTCTGAGGAAGGGTTGGAACACCTGATTCATTAATGCCTGAAAAGTTGCAGGGGCATTAGTAAGCCCAAATGGCATTACCTTGAACTCATAGTGGTCCATGTGAGTTCGAAAAGCAGTTTTGTGAACATCTTCTGCCTTCATTCTTATCTGGTGATACCCAGTCCTTAGGTCCACTTTAGAGAATATTTCAGACCCATGCAGCTCTTCCAACAAATCATCTACAATGGGAATTGGATACTTGTCTTTAACAGTTATCTCATTAAAACCCTTGTAGTCCATACAAAACCTCCAAGTACCATCCTTTGTCTTTACCAGTAAGGCTGGTGAGGAGAAGGGTGACTGACTTTGTTGTGTTATCTGATTGAGCAACATCTCTTTGACTTGCTTCTCAAGCTCTTCTTTTTTATAGTAGTTATACCTGTAAGGCCTTAGAATCACAGGTGAGGTTACAGCTTTCAAGGGAATGGCATGGCCAAGAGTTCTTATAGAAAGGAGGGTCCTTGTTTAGTAAAAACTTCCTCATACTGGTCCAACACTTCTTGATTAGGCACAACCACCTTCTCTTGATCGGATGAAGGATTCACCCTGACCATGAACAAGTGAGCTAGTATAGTTTGACCCTTCTTGATTAACCATCCCATTGAGCTTCCACTGATCATACTTGGATTGCCTTCTTCAGGAATAGCATGTAACACTGTCTTATTGCTCTTCATCCCAATGGTGACACATCTTTTCTCATGGTCAAACTTGGTAGGATTGTATTTCTTCATCCAGTCATTGCCCAGCTATATATCACACCCACCTAGCTTGATATTCTCAGATCTTCCTTGAAGGGTTTGCCCTACATTTTCCAGCTGAAAGCAGTGCAAATAGTGTGACACATGACATAATTGCCATCAACTACTGTGACCTTCATTGGGCTGCTATACTGTGGTGCATAGCTAGTGTCCTTAATAGCTTGCTCATCAATGAAGCTGTGAGTGCTTCCTGAGTCTACCAAATAGTGAGGTTCCTGTGTTTAATGATTCCCCTAACTAGTATGGAATTCACCTCTGAGGAATTACCAGATAAGGCACTTAGACACAAAGCTTCCAGTACCTCCTACTAAATCTCCCCTTCTATCATCACATCATGCAGATCATTTGCTTCATTTATGGGTTCAACATGTCCTTCATGCTCCCCAACTATACAATTCAGTTGACGGTTATGGCACCTGTACTCAGGAGTGTATTTTTCCCCACACATGAAACACAACTAATTGGCCTTCCTGTACTCATAAACTTCAGGGCTCAACCTATAAGTGTTGTTCCTACTGGCTGGATGGTTGTTGTTCCTAGTGTTAGGGAATGTAACAGGTGCATGATTAGCAGTTGCTGAGATCCTAGCCATAGCAGAGTTAATATGGGAAGGGCCAAATTTGGCCACTGGTTTATTCTTCATTTGCACAGCCTCTAGAGCCTTTTCCTGCAACCTTGCTTGTTCAATTGCACTGCTCAAGGTTGTAGGCTTGAACAACGTAACAGCATACCTAATTTCCCCCTTTGAGAGCTCCCACAAAACTGGACAGAAAATGTGAAACGGGACTTCTAATAAGCATGTGAGCCCTTAAGGTCCTCAAACTTTCCCAAAACTCCTCTATTGTTCCCATCTGTTGGAGTTTGTTAAACTCCTCTACCATATCCTGTCGCGCCCCCTTTTTCTCGCGAAATCGGGTTTATGACATTTGGTCGGGACAACTCTTTCCTTTTGGGAAAGGGGTTTTGCAATTTTGAAGAGTCACCACCTAACGATTTTAAGGTGCGTTAGGGTACCTATGGGGTTCAACTACAACTACGTTTGATAACTAGAGATTGGGTAAGGGCTTGAAATTATCCCAAGGGGAAGGTGTTAGGCACCCCTCAAGATCCACTAGTGTGGTTCCCGGCCAGATAGTTTTGTGAATTTGTGCAATTAACAAGTAAATAAACAAGGCTCAAATAATAGGGGATTTTAAATACACAAGTGTTTGAAAACAATTAAATAAAGCAGGGTTTCGAAAAGAGTTATAATCTAAGCATGCTGATGAATGTAAAGGGGTCCTAGGTTTGTTTATAATATGGATCACATCAATGCAATACCCGGTATCACTTCTCAAAAGAGGGGCTACACGTGGTATTAGTGCACCGGTCATCATATCCATATCTACCCTTCCCACCCCGTAAAGGTATTAAAGCGCGGATTAGTCTCGACCTCTATTGCATGCTATTACCCGTCCCATTCCTATCAGTCCCGGAGGATTTTAGGACTACTATTCCTACAAGAGGGAGGATTTTAGGCTGACTCTTACGTTTAAAGGTAAAAAGGCTAAGGCGACATACAAAAACACGTAGGACTGCATTTAAAGGGGAACATGTAAGCAATTAGAAGGCTCATATAAACCTCCGTAAATAATGCATATAAATAGCACGACTTGAACACAGTTAAAGTCTAAATTTTTAAGTCCTAAAGCAGGGGATTTGAGTCCGAACCAGATTCATTATATAGCTCAGATAAGAAGTTCGAATCAGGCCTGCCTGTTGGTTGTAGCAAGTGATAATTAACGAAGGCAGTTCCAGTTTTATCCAAGTAGTTACCTAAGGCTTGCCTAGGCATAATAACGATATCCTATGAGCACAATATCTATATTGATTAGGAATGCAGTCGAGCAATGATTAATTTTAAGGAGACAACTTGAGATCCTATAGACATGCTTTCTAACGGTATTAAGTTGAGGCAATGTTTGAGAAACTTATTAAAGAAGCGGCAGATTACTAAATTAATCCAATTCAGAATAATAACATGAACTAGATGGCTTTTCCAACTAAATTATTTTAAATTCTATAGGCATGATTTCTATTATAGCTATTTAGATCCTATAGGCATGGTATCTAGGGGTGTGAAAGCTGACTTGGGACTTATAGGCGTGATTTCTAAAGGAAACGAGTTTGGATACATGCTGTAACAAAAATTGAATTACTTTACATCCTATAGGCATGATATCTAATTGTAAAGCTGATTTTTAACCTTATAGGCATGTTACCTATTATTAAAATGTAAGGCCCCGTGAAAATTTCTACTCAAAACCCGAGAGCTCGTAGTGCCAAGTTAGGAATACGTGTTAGAAATTTGTAAAATTCTTCGCGGTTCGCAAGCTCGCCGCGGTTCGAACCCTTTGGGCTGATCTATGCATTAAAAAGTTAAGGGATAATGTTTTCCAGAAAAGTGCATTTCTGCGGTCCACTATGCGATCGCAGAACAGCTATGCGGACCGCATAGTCGCCGCAGAGTGAAGCAGTATGATGGTCAATTTGAGGTCAACTATGCGGCCAATTATGCGATCGCATAATCACTATGCGGGCTACATAGTCATCACATAATCCCCTTAGAAATTTGTAAGGGGCAGTTCTGTGGTGCATTATGCGATCGCAGAACAGGTGTGCGGACCGCATTTCTGTCGCATACCCAGATAGTGTGTTCAGGTTTTGGGACCATTTTTGCGGTCCATTTTGCGGGCCGCATGTCAGGAATGCGATTGCATATGCGATTGCAGATTGTGTCGGGGCTCCTATTTTCTAACTTTTAAAACCCGACCCCATCCAATTGAAAACACCCATTAGACCTCTTTTATGTGATTTTTACTGCAAATAGAGTGAGAGAGGGAGCTCTAGAGGGAGAAACTAATCTCTCAATCCTTGTCAAATTCTTGAAGACTCTCAAGCAAAAATTGTTAGGCTTTCACCCCAAGAGGTAAGAAACTTGAGCCCTAATCTCTGGTTTCAAAATTCACACTAGAATGAGTACTTAGCTTTGGGGGGGGGGGGGTTCATGGGAATAAGAATGGATTTCTTGCATGCAGATAAGATCATAGAGTATTGGGAGGTTGTGAACTAAAAAGAAAGCAATTGGGGTATAAAACGATAGAAATCTCTCACAAAAAGGACCTAAGATCACAATGCACCCTTAGTGCTTGATAATATACTCAAACGAGCTAGAATCTTAATCTTGTCTCTAATTCTTGGTTCGATTTGTAATTCTTATACAATAAATTGAAGTTCTAAGAGTCCCGAAATTTGTAAGAATTAAGGAAAGCTTTATTGAGGTATGTATGGCTAAAACCCCGTCTTTTAGAAATTAAGCTCCGTCGGTGTTTGTATAAATACGGTAAGATTAAAGTTGAATTGTTGTATTAATTGTTGTTTTACATGAATTTGGGGTTGTAACCTTATATGCATGAAAGATGTGTCTCAATGTGATCAATGTGCTATTATTGATTACTTGAAAAGGAGCAAGGAATATGAATCATGTATTTAAATGCTTAGACCTTAAATTTGAGATTGAAGCTGCATATGTTGTGCCATCTATGTGAAGTCTCATCTATGCTTACAATCTTATTTGCTCTTGTGTGCACATATTATCCTAAATTACAAATCTAGCATTGAAATTGGGAACGATGTGGGATGTGGCCTAGTACCAAATATATGACGTGATAGTTGTGGCCCCAAGTGCCTACGAATTGATATATGTGAAATAAAGATTGAAACGAGATGACTAATGAGAAAGGAACAACACCGTGGTAAGGTGGCCTAGCCGATCGGGCCGTGATCGGATGCCATGCCGCACACATGGTGGTATTATGCTGATATTGAATTCCGGAAAAAGGGAAAATGAGATTGTGATTGAAGTGTATGTCTCAAAGGAGGCAACCTAGCCGATCGGGTCGAGATCGAACTCCGCTCAAGATAGCGGTGGTATTGTGAACAATGATGAATAGTGTGAAATTCCCCAAACTAAAAGCTATGGAAAAATGATGTGAAAATTGTATTATTCTTTTATTTGATAATGTGGTGATCGTTTACAGTTTTGAGTTATACTTGTGATTTCCTTATTCTTGTATGAAAGTTCTTTCTTACTAGATGGTGTTTAGCTATACATACTAGTACTATTCCATGGTACTAACGTCCCTTTTGCCGGGGGCGCTACATTTTTAAATGAATGTAGGTGGCTCTATAGCGGACAGTGCCGATCGCGCGCAACAGAGTGTCCTCCTCTCGAAGTCTTGGTGAGCTTCTTTTTCCTTCAAGGGGTTATGTTGTACATCTTGTGTTGTAGACTTCCACTTTTGAGGTATAGCCGGGGCCTTGTTGCCGGCGTTGTCATAATTTGTCTTTTGTATCCATAGAGGCTCTGTAGACGTTGGGTGGGTTACGTATGGGTGTTGAATGGGTCTATGAACTATATTGTAACTCCGAACTCTTGCTTTCTTTAAAATTGTAATTGTATGGAAAACATGGAACCTAACTACGGTATAAGGTTATGATATAAAACGAACTATCAACGTTGAATGTACAACCCCTCTTATTGTCTAATTAAATGGAAACCGGATCCCTTAATCACATTGAGTTGGGTAGGAAGTTTTTGATAAGGCTTGCTCAGTTGGGTTCACTCGATTGAGCGCCGGTCGCGCCTCCCGAGGTTGGGGCGGGACAGACTTGATATCAGAGCCTAAGGTTTTAAAGTGTCCTAGGATGTCTCGGAGCCGTGTCTAGTAAAGTCCTTCTTATCGGTGTGAAGTCGACCACATCTATAAGTTGGAGGCTACTTGGGCATTAGGAATAACACCCTTCTTTGATATTATGGATCGTGCGGCAATTGTGAAACTATTCCTCCTCTAACTAGTGCATTCCTTCAATTTTCAGTACATGGCACCTAAGAAGAAAGCCAGAATTGGCCAAGGAGCCAGTGCCACCCCAGGAGTGGCCGATGATTCACTACTTGATACTGCGGGGGAGGATAATCGCCCTGCTATCACCCTGCCGGATTCTTCTATTCCGGAGCAGACTACCTCAGTTCCTACATCTACGGGGGGTACCACTATCCCTCCCATTGATACTCCTGTTCCGCCTCCAGCCCCAGCTTCCGGTTCTGGTATTTCTGATGGGGATCTTAGGGGAGCTATTCAGATGTTGACTCAGCTAGTGGCCTCTCAGGCCCAAAGGTCAAATGCCGCATCCAGTTCATCTAGCCAGCAAGGGGATTCCACCAGTTCCAGGGTGAACAGATTTATTCAGTTAGACCCTCCAATGTTTACGGGTGCCAATCCAGAAGAGGACCCTCAGGATTTTATTGATAAGATGCACAAGACCCTCAGGGTTATGTGTGCAATTGAGACAGAGGGAGTAGAGTTAGCTGCCTACCGTCTAAAAGGGGCGGCCTATTCGTGGTTTGAGTTGTGGGAAGATTCCCGTGAGGAGGGGAGCTCTCCGACGAGGTGGAGCGAGTATGCCGATACATTTATAGATCACTTCCTGCCTGCTGAGACAAGGGCAGCCCGTGCGGTAGAGTTTGAGAATCTGAAGCAAGGTAGTAGAAATGTATGGGAGTACCACATGGAGTTTGCCCGCCTGTCCAAATATGCTATTCACATGTTGCCTACAATGGAGGCTAGGGTGCGGCGGTTTGTTCAGGGCCTTACTCCTTTGACTATTAATGATGCTTCTACAGCTGCCTTGAATTCTGACATGAATTATGGGAAGATGGTAGCATTTGCTCAGGCCACAGAGAACCGCAAACTAAAGAACAGAATAGAGAGAGAGGGTAACAGAAAGACCCGGTCTGCGGGCAACATGGGTGAGTCACTAGGTGGGGGAAGATCAGTTTTTCGGGGAGGATCATCAGGGTCGTCCCAGTCTGTTGCACAATCTTCAGCCAGTGCACCGCCATCAGGGCCCAGCCAGCAGCAGCAATGGAGTCGTTTCAGGCCCAGTCAGGGTGACAGGGGATCCCACCAGCGGGGTCGGTCAGGAGAGAGGTCCCAATAGCAGCAGAGGTCCCCGTGCCCCAGGTGCGGGAAGATGCACTCGGGGATTTGCCCGTATGTTAGTGATGTGGGATGAGGGGTCATATTCAGAGGCATTGTCGCGTATCCCGCTAGGGAGCGGGTAGGGGCACAGCATAGCCAACCAGCCCAGCAGCTGCTACATCTTCAGCCCCCTCTCCAGCTCGAGGTACCCCAGCACCCGCGGGGCGTGGTGCAGCTAGGGGTGGTGCGCAGAGTTCGGGAGGACCCAACCGGTTTTATGCTATGAGTGGTCGCCAGACTATAGAGGCTTATCCAGATGTTGTTACAGGTATTCTGACTGTCCAATCTCATGATGTGTATGCACTTATTGACCCTGGTTCCACCTTGTCCTATATTACCCTTTTTGTTGCTATGGAATTTGGGATAGAACCGGATCAGCTTCATAAGCCATTTTCAGTGTCTACTCCGGTTGGTGAGTCTATTACAGCTACTCAAGTTTATAGAGGTTGTGTCGTCACAATACGTAGTAGGGATACCATGGCCGATCTTGTTGAATTGGGGATGGTCGATTTTGATGTAATAATGGGAATGGATTGGCTTTCTTCGTGTTTTGCCAAGCTTGATTGTCGGACTAGAACTATGAGGCTTGAGTTTCCTAATGAGCCCGTAGTTGAGTGGAAGGGGGATAACGTAGTGCCCAAAGGTCAGTTTATTTCTTACCTTAAGGCCGCAAAGATGATCAAGAAGGGGTGTACATGCCATTTAGTTCGGGTTACGGACACCGATGCCGAGGCACTTAGACTTGAGTCCATGCCCATCGTGAATGAATTTTTGGATGTCTTACCAGATGAGCTTCCTGGATCCCACCAAATAGGGAGATTGATTTTGGGATCGATGTGATGCCAGGCACGCAGCCTATATCAATTCCACCTTACAGAATGGCACCGGCAGAACTGAAAGAGCTAAAGGAGCAATTGAAGGATTTGTTAGAAAAGGTTTCATCCGGCCAAGTGTGTCACCATGGGCGCACCGATCTTGTTTGTGTCACGCCCCAAATTCGAGGAACATGACCGGCGCCCGACCGGGTAGCCCCAGCCAAGCGAACCTGGATGCCTTTCCTAACCCACATGCTACCCCATGTTTTCCTTACTCAATTATTCCAAGAATTTGCCAAATAATTAATTAAGAACACTTTTTAATTTACAAAACACATACATACTTACATAATAGAAATGAAATCACCAACTCGTTACCAACGTATGAAAACACGGATCTACACAAGTTTCTAACCCACATCTACTATCTACGGAGCCTCTAATAGTACAACAGGATAATACAGTATTTGCCGGTAACAAGGCTCCGGCTATACCTTACACAAAATCAACTAAAACTCCGGAAACAATGTGGCCTGAACCACGCAGGGCCCCGAGAGGAAGGGGGCTCACCAAAAAGCTGATGGATGACGAAGGGGAGCTACGATCGGTGGACTGGAGTACCTGCTACGGATCCACCTACAATCATAACACGAATGTAGCGCCCCCGGCAAAAGGGACGTCAGTACATTTGAATTGTACTGGTATGTATGAACAAACTTTGCTCCAAGTAAATTCGAACCATAAAGCAAAGTAAGTAAGCAGTAATAA